>NC_132938.1:73302606-73605636 GCF_034638445.1 Ciconia boyciana | reverse complement strand
AATAATTTTAATTATAGCTGCTAAGGCTTGCTTTCCCACTGCAGGACATAGTGACTTCAATAAGTTATTCATATTTTAGGTCAGAAGTGTAAGGCCCCATGAGGGCAGTATGTGAAGGAAAGACAGTAACAAATTCTCTGATGGAGAGACGGAGCTTTATAGCCAAACTCCACTTTGCAGTGGATTTTTTACAGAGCCATTATGAGCTACTGACAGAGGGTCTGTAATGGCAAAGCCGACATTAAGTAAGATGACGTGAACAGAGCTTTGTGGAGAATAGCTTTGTGGCTGTGAACTAAAACCTAGGCTACACATCTGGTCAGAGCCACGTGTCACTGACAGAATAAGAACCTTGGTGATTTCTTAAATGACATTAAAATTAATGCTATACTTCCATCACTTTGCTTCTGCTACCCTGCCACATGGTTTTCCATATTTTACAGTGCACACATCATTTGAGTTCTGAAGAAAATTTGCTTAGTCAAAAAGTCATCTGTATTCAAATTATTCATAAGGGAAATTGCATCTTAGGCAATTAAAATGTGTGCTGGGTAAAAGAAAATGTTGCCTCCTGAAAGGAAAAAGCGGATGCTTCATCTACGAGAAATTGTATTACAAATTCTTTTCTGTTACTAAGCACCTAATATTAACTAGAAACTTGTACCAATCAGAGAGGAACCATACAAGGGCATCATGGAAAAAATTATTTTAGTTTACATTGGTGCTTTTCTTTTTCCAGTGGAGATATAGACTCTTCCACGTCTAGCCCCCCCAAAAAAACCCCCAAACAGTTCTGCTACTTGTATAAGGGATTGTACCTTAGTTTTATTTTCATTGGATTTTATATGCTAAATGTGATCTGTTCCACACAAATTAATGTCCCTTTGAGCTTGGCCTGCAGTTATATGGATGATGGAAGAGTAAGACTGATACGATCAGGTTTTGGATTCTGGAATTGTGTTCCCCATATGGCACTGGGATTAATTTACTTGAAGAAATGTGAGGGAAGTGGGTCTAGAATAAACACTGCGCTCTCATCATCAGTCTTTGACAAGCTACCAGGAAGGGAAATGAGCTAGGCCATATTTAAAATTAGTCTGAGAGAATAAGGTAGTACACTATGTATCTTTTGCCCCCTTAGAATATAAATTACTCCACTTGAGCCATTAAAAAAATTGGAGTCTGCTAGACGCATGTCTAGTCACTGCTCTGCAATTTATGACCCTTACAGCAAAACTGTATTATTTGGGTTGTCTTTTCCTTATAAATGAATAACCTGCGTAAGCATTCTCTTCAAGTTCTTTTACTGAAGTTTGCAAACCTGCATTGAAAAAGTGCATAAACTGAAAATACACCCCCCCCATCCATGATCATCAGTTGCCTTTCCTACTTGTAGAAGAAGAAACTATTCTTGTTCATTTCCAGTCTTCTATGTCTGAAGTGGCTAAAAGCTGACTTCATTCCTGTTGATTCTGTACCTGTCAATGCCACAGATTTCAAGATTTCCTAAATTTCTGTGTCCTAGGTATTTCTTAGTTGTGTGCAAGCTTCTGGCTACAGAAGTGCCAAGCAGAAAAGGGATAATCATGTTTATTTTTTGCATAGAAACTATCAGAGGCTGGCCTGTGGCATCTCTTGATGGCCGGGTGAAGGGGAGGAGATGGGGTGATAAGGAAGCTGGTCCTTGTTTTGGAGGGTTGTACGTGGGGCATGGGGATGCAGCAGTGCCTGTGGGCCACGGGGACAAGGTTTTGGTTTCTCCTTACTCGAACCATTCAACAGAGCTAGAGGGAGAAGAGAGCTCCGGCACTTTGCCATGTACCATCCTCCCTTGGAGAGGCAGGAGAAAACCTACTTCAACTTTTACTCACAGAAATCATTGGATGGAAGGAGATAATTCCTTTTTTGGTCTATTTGCAGCCTACCTGCTGGTGTGGTTTTCACCTTTTTTAACCTGTTCAGTCCATCTCTGCAGCTGAATCAAATAGAATACTTATGGCCGTATCATACCATCGATTTCCAAGCAGAGTCCTATTGGATTCTGTGGCGAATTCTGTTTTAAAAATCAATGGCGTAATATGATTGAAAATAATAAAAAGAGAGCAAAGGGACGTGGAATTTAGTTAATCCGTGACTCATGATATTGAAAAATCCATTTGTTGGATTTTTCCAACACCCGTTGGAAAACTAGTGTTGTACACAGAGCATGCCCTGGGCAGTGCTGCACATGCCTCGTTCACAGGCAGAATGCCCTTATTTTAACACAGCTTATTTACTTAAATGGAGGAGAACTGCATCTGAGGAATGGAGTCCATGACCTACCTTGTAGTTACAGTTTATCCAAGTTTATGAATTAACTCTATAAATTATAGGTATTTTTCACTGAAATGCAGTACTTAAATTATAGGATTTTAATAACAAAATAAAGATCTAATATTTGTATTTTTTCATACAGCTGTATCAAAAGAATATACCCATAATCATAAATCTTAAAATAATTCCACTTAGGGATAACGTGTTTCTGTGCTTGGAAGCATTACTCTAATCTTCTCTAGTGTCAATTTGAGGTACAAAATCAAATTGAAAACCACAGAAGGAAGGTCAGAGCTATTGTGCATTTTAAAAAGTTTTTATGAGAGTCTAATGTTGTAAGCATGGTTTTATTAATTTTGTAATTTATTTGTAGAGTTTTATTGCTCCTGAACGACATAGATGTATCTCTCTTACGGTATTTTGTTGTTGCTATCTCTCTCCTACTTCATATTCCTCAAAATTTAAGGCCTCCATTTTGCTTTGACTTTCTGATCTTCCAGATTAACAATTCAAACCTCTCTCCAGTAAACAAATTCCACTCTTTGCTTTTGATTCTTAACATTTTTTCCCCTTCTGTATCAACTCCTGAGCCCACTTGCTCCTATTTTGAAGAATCATAACCAGAAATCTGATTTTGAAGCTGGAGCTCTGTAACTTTTTTGGCACAGATTAGCTAACTGAGGAAAGACAAATTGGTATCCATGATCAGGGGAAAAGGAGGACAGTTTATTATATGTGAGCTAAATAGTTATAAATAAGAATATAAATGCGATGTTTTAATAGCTTCTCTGAGTAATCCTTTGTTTTGTTCAAAGCACATGTTATTCTGTGCTATCAAAATATGCACATCTATTATATAAGTTAGCATTTTAAATAACTACCACATGCAGCCAGTGACTGCTTATTAAAATGTTTGTAACCTACTTTGGACGTACAGCCAGCTTTCTAACAAAGCGGGAGTTAATTAGGCTTGTGGGGGAAAATACAAAAATAAAGCAAAATAATAATGAAAACCCTTCAAACCAATGACCCTATTTTATTGTCCAAATGGGACAATAAATCAGACAAACTTGAGCAAAGCACGGTAAATATGAGAGAGGAGGAAAGAGAAGCAAAATAAATAGTTCAAGTTCTAACCACCTTTTTGGGCACGATTTCCTTTTCTAAATTCTTCATTAAAAAGCATTTTGAATGTAAATGTATGACAGCTCTTGAGTCTTTCTTTAATTTTGTTGGTTCATTCTTCCAATTGCACTGCATGTTACAGGACTCTTAAGATAAATGTCCTTGGTTTTGGGTCCTGTCACACCTGGAAATAGTAAGCATGGTCAATATTGTGTTGTTCTAGAGATTGGAAAACTGTTCTTTCTCCTTCTGCATCTCCTCCCCCCACCCCCAAACACACACAGTCCCCCCGAGGAAGCCCTTGTCATGAGATTTGTTGTGTGCCGTTGTGACCCCAGAATGTGAAGTACCCCGAGGAGCCGAAGACTGGTTGGACTATGCTGTAAGCAACCTGTCTCCATGACTCTGGGGCATATATTGAAATATTCCCTGAACATCTTCAAAAAGATTGTTTGAAAGAGCAACTTCATTGCATTTGTTTTCGTATTTCTTAATCTAACCAGAAGAAGCACAGTTCTAGTGATCTTATCCTTTATGTGATTGTTAAATAATACAGAAATTTTAAAATACATTTGGGGGTCTGAGGTTCACAAACGTACAGAATATTATACTTTGGGAAGGGAGATACTAGTAAGAGAGGAGGTGGATATATTTTAAGAGTTGCATAAAAAACCTTCTGGATATTATAAAGCACTTATGGGAGAGCAACAAAGGGAGCTCCAAGAAATGGTTACAAACAGAATGAAAGCTAATAAAATGTGAGACTATAGCTACTGATCTTTAACCTTAGTAACTTAAGCTGTGAGATCTTACATAGCAACTTATACAGTTGCATGTTCAGATGAACAAGAGCGCTGAGCAAATCTTCATGTCTTTCCTCTTTCTTCTGTAAACAGTGCCTTGTTTAAATGTATCTGGAATCTGTAGATCAGTGCAGGAGTCCAGCTGTGCTTGCTGCCGCCTGAAGATAAAAAAATATCAAATAAAAATCTATGATCTTGGGAAAGTAAACTATATATATAAAAAATTATACCTTTGAGAAGGGATGGATGTGGCTGAGTGAAGGCAGCTAGATCTGTCAGCAGAGACGCACTGGTGACGATTAGAGAAAAGAGCCCAGGAATGAGTCTAATCTGGGGAGTGCTAGTGGGCTTTCTGGCATTTTTCCCAACTCTTTGTAAGGGAAATACTGGGGCACTTCAGCCCCAAACAGTAAAAGGCCAGGTCAGCTGCTTTTGCACATGATTGGTATGCATCATCGAGGTGATGGACCCCAAGTGCAGCTGCAACCGTGAAATACTGTGATATTTATATTTAAAAATGTCTGAATTAAACACTATTTTTTTTATGTGTACATGAGTAGAACTTTAAAGAAGACAAGAAAGACAGCTTTAGATTGCGGGATGAAAAATAAATAGATAAAAACAAGGAAGGGAAATTGGTTGAGTTTATTTTATTTTTGATGGCTTCCTGTGTAAAGCTGGAAAATGATGAAAGGCAGATGATGCGTGTGTGTGTTTCAACCTCTTCTACTCCATCTCTATTATTTGGGGATTTTTTGCAACTTTAAAATGGAAAGTTGAAATGTTCCATCTTGAAAACAGGAATGAAACATTTTGCATTTTCCTAAAGCAATCAAACAAACCAAAATACATCCAAAGAAAACAGACTGTTGAATTTCACCCAATTAAAAATAGTCAATGAAAAATTTTGTATTTACATTTTTTGAAAATACAAAAAATTGTATTTTCAAAATAAGCTGTTTCTTGAAATGCATAATATTAGATTAGAATTCACCATTTATTCATCCATTGGTATCAGGCCCCCTATCTAGCCACAATACACTTCTGTACATATTTTTGTGAGTTCTTTGGGATTAAATTTCCAGTACTCTTAAGGTTCTTCAAATGTTCTGTCATAAAATATATATTTACCACAACATGCAATTATAGGGCAGAATTGCACTATTCAGTCAGCGTTCTGTAATCTATTATTATCTGCATGCTGTAAAAATGCCCTCAAAATGCGGTATCTGTTTAATACCTGCTGATACGAGATATAATGAAGCAAGGAAGACCCTGACAATTGCAATTTGGAGGTTTGTTACAACTCCTACTGAAGCCAGTGATAGCCTATATCTTCACTTAAGTGGATGATGGATCTGGCACCAAGTAAAAAGAATATGCCAGATTTCTTGCTGGAGATGTGTATAGTGACACCAGAAGCACGTATCTTTAAATTTCTGTTCTTCCCCCCTCCCCCCCCTTTTGACCATTTTGTTTTACCTACTTGTTTTTTCCATAGGTGCTGCAAAATGTAAGAGTGATTGGAACTGCAGCATATCACCTTCCAAATGGTCTCTGCACAAAGGTATGATAGAAGAAATTGATTTTCACTTTTCATCAATATTTCTAAATTGTAACGCATATTTTGCAGTAAAAGAAGATGCATCACCCTGGATTTTTTGTCAGCATTCCTGAAACAAAGTGCATTAAAAGCTACTAGCATGGAAGCTTCAGCTTAGTAATTTACAGCCTACAAATGGATTTCTTTCTCAGAGTGATAAGTCAGTCAGTGAACTATGTATTGTACATAGATGATGGGCAATTCACTCGCTGGATGTGTGTTTTTTTGGTGTTTCTCCTCAAAGTTTGAGACATAGAATGAATTTTGACTGAGACTTTCTGGACCTTTCCGAATTTGCATGCATTACTTAGCTGTTACCAAATGGGCTCTGGTAAACCATGATGAACTGAGCATCCCTTTCATAAGCTCATTTTGTTATTACTGGTAGAATTTGAAGCATTGGTTGGGTTGGTTTTGTACACCTAATAATAGCTCATCTCCAAAATTCAGTATACAGAAAAGTTAACTATGACTTTTTCATGTATTCTCACTCATCATTTTTACCTGGCTAGCAACAGGTCTTATCAGTGGATCCACAAAGCTGCTCTGATCCCTCACACCTCCTCCACTTAGAGGGTTAGCTCCGGTAGGAGGAAGGAGTTTTTGGATCTCCTGGGAGACCATGTTTTCTAGCAAGTACTGACACTGTTATACATCTTTTCCAGATGAATTTGCTTGTCTATACTTGCAACCTTTTTGCTTTGATGTTTACATTCAGATAAATGTTACTGTAGATCAGATTTCTTTTCCTGGAATTAGAAGTGAAAATTAGCTTCTGGGAGAGGCAAGACTAAAGTAGCTCATACCAGCTTAACAAGACAGCTGAACAAGACACATTTTCAATTCCATTCATCTATTAAAGTCATTTCTTGAGGACCCTGTTAAGGTTTTACTTAAAGGTATATCAGAAGAGCTGTGTTAAAGCTTCTGGAAGACTTTAAATTAAATGTTCTTGTACTGGAAAACCAAAGTTTAATCACTCATGCTTATCATGCACTTTTTGGCTGAGGAGCATTACAAAATATATGTATCTATCATACACACAAGTCTAAGTATTAACACAAAAAAGTGGGACTGGAGGGAGTCTGACAGAACATATAATCTGTTCCCAAAAATATGCTTGTCTAATGGTTCTTAAGGAGCTCTAATGATGGAGAACTTACCACCTGGCCTCAATATTTTTAGATTTTTAAAAAATTGATATTTATTGAGATCTTCTTTGTTGCAAATTAAAATTGTTTCCAGCTAGTGTTCAATACAGATCTTTAGTTCACTTATCTAAGCACCACTTGCTTGATATTCAGATGTATACTGTAAGTAATTATGACAATTATATATACATTCATTTACTTTTTATTGATGTTCCACAATACATGAATGTGCATCCTGAATGCTCAAATATTCTCCAGATCGACCTGGGAACATATTGTGCAACTGTAGACCAATACATCTGAGTACATTTTGGTTTTGTTGTAACACAAGAAAACCAAATTTAAGCACAGTGAGAACAATACTACTTTTAATAGTTGTACCACTTCCTTTCTTACCTCTTTTTTAAGTTTTCATGTTGTTTCCAAGAGTGCTCACTCTTGCGGTACATATATTTTACTTAGTGTGTGAAAATAAAAAAATGTGTTTAAGCTGCTAAGCTTAGCTTAGAGGAATGAACTTTTCTATATGGGAAACTAATTCTGGGTGATCTTAAAATAAATTATCAAGTTACTTGTTTATGTGTTTCAAGGCACAGTTCCCATATAGTCTCTTTTTATTTTTGTTAGAATTTGTCCCTATCCTAAGTGTATGCCTATTAATAAATTGCCATAATAAATTCACTCATTATGGGACCTAAGTATTGTGCAAGTGCGGTCTGAAATAAATGGGTCATACTGAGATTACAGTCTGGCTGGCCTGGAAATGAAACTCAGATTCCAAAAGGAGAAGCTGAAAGACTTTGTTCAAGGATATAATGACTGGAACTTAAGCCCCTGCTTTTCTCTAGTTTCACCATATGGAGGTTGCAAAGCCTGCAGACAGGCTAGCAGTGATCCAATGCCCAAGTAAGGACACAAGGACTGCACTCATTCATTTGTTTTGAAATTAGATTTAAATAATCATGATGGGTGACAGCAATGAAAAAATATCACAAAGCATTCCCTCATTATCTCCAAATATAATACTTAATAGATAGGTAGGACCCTAGTTAACAATCGGCCACGGGAAACTGTAGATCTTGCAGCCAAATCAAATGAGAAATCAATATTTGTTTTCCCTACTTTTTTATAGCAAAGCATTGAAAAAACCCCATAACATTTTAGTCATTTAGCAATGCTAAATTAAATTAATCTCTGTGGGCTAGGCTGCACCTCTAAGCAGAACAGCTCTAAGGAGGAACGTGTTTGAAGGAGAGGATGGAAAGGAAGGGAGAAGGAGGAGGAGTGGGGAGACAGCAGAGGTAGGTGGTGGTTAGTTGGTATGCAGACCCATGGGACTGGAGTCAGTCTGTGCTGAATGTGAACAAAATGCCTCAGAGGAAGCCTCAAACAGGGCAATACCCAGTTCTCATTATTGTTTCTGCTAAAAAATAGAGTATGCACATCTCTTGTGGACTGTATAAATGCAAGGAAGGTTGCCTTTCCCTAAATTAGTTGTGTACAGCCACCTTCAAGTGTGCAATACATCTAGGCATCCTACCCAGCAACAACTCTTCCCTCTTTTTCTTCTCTCTCTTTTTTTTTTCCCCTCTTTCCTTCCTCCAGTAGCTGGATTTTGGAAGGGTTTTCATTTTACAGGAAATAGAAACTATTGATTTTCTTTCTAAATCAGAATGAAAAATAGATTTTTAGATTTCCTAGAGAATGGAAATTATGCCTTTCATCCAACCTTTTTCAAAGACCAGGGAGTAAATTCCCACATGTTGTATTAACCTCGATAACGTTCTGAATCTCTACACCAGCTAAGGCACAGCTTCCAGCATACTTGCTCCCAATAGTCATTCCAGTGCTCATTGGGTACCTGAGGATAACTTGCCAATTGATTGAACAGTAATTTCAGAGCAGGTTCTTCTCTCTCTTCTCTCTCTCCTCTTCTCCCCTCTCCTCCTTTTGTCACTCAGCATTTTCTCCTTTCTCCCTTTTTCCTTTTGTCACTACCCTGTGATCAGAGTATTGCTAAACTGATAACCTGAGAGTGCTGAATTAACTTCTTGAGAGAAAGAAGATGGAAAGAACATTTGCGTGTGCCTATTTATACTGGATGTATAATGGTATGACATAGTACATATACACACGGGAACCTCTTGGGGTAAACTGTTGATACAGTCTACAGATATTTCCAGACCACACATGCACCTATATGAAGTCTGTTCAGAGTATTATTGTGCTTTTTGTTGTGGGGGTAGGGATGGGAAAGCTTACAAACTGTTTTTTCATCATAAAAATTAATTTTGCTTTTCCTGGTGCATGTACTCTTCAAAATATGTTCATTCCATATGCACCGAAGCTGTGAAAACAAATGTGTGAGTTTTCTTTGCTGAAACATGTTAAACTGCAGGTATATAAAAAAATACAAGAAAGAAATCCATGTGCTGATATATTAAACTGGAAATAGTAGTAACTTCTTTATTTGAATAAAATGTGGTTGTCACTTAAACAATAATAAGGGAGATTAAGTTTAATCATTTGTTGTATACAATTGTATTAGCTTTAATCAGAAATGAAGTCTCCATAATATGCGATGAGATAATTGTAGGTATGTGAAAGGTGTTTTCGCCTGTAAAATAATGTGGCTTAATTTCAAAGATGTGAACCAACAGTGTGCAGCCTACTAGATAAAATGTCTTCTTTTATATTCCAGGTGCTTTATTCACTTCCTTGTTCGCTGAAAATTGTATTGTATTGTATTTGCAGAACAGTAGGTAAGCTCTTCAGTATCTAATTTAATACCTGTCAATACTTTTGGCTACAAATAGGGGAAAACGTTCTCATAAACTGACTTGCACTTTAAAGATCAAAGTGCATTTACTTTATTTTTTTGAGCATACACTGCATCAAGTTCTAATTTTTATTAACATTTCTCTTTATTTGTTCCAACTAGTGTGATTGTGAATTAATTCATATCAACTTTTTGAGCAGAAATAGAAAGTAAATATACCTGAGCATAAAAGTAATCATAGCAAAGGGAGAGCCAAACAACAAAAGCACAATACAGACATAAAATGAGTGATGACTATAGAAACAGTGGTATCTGTAACAGAAAAAGATGTTTTCTTAGTCCTCGGTCTGCTCTTTATTTGTAATTTGTGTGTGCATGTACATACAAACATGGCTTAAACCTGCTGCACTCAGTTTAATATTCATTTTTTTCCCTTAGTGCAAGCAAACATCAAAACAGTATTATGCCCTTGTCCTTATTTAAATTCTAAAAACAAGTATACCCCAAAGTAATGTTTTTCTTTTTTTGTTGTTGTTTTGCTTCAATATTTTATTCATGCAAAGTGGTAAGTAGGTTAGTAGGTATAATGAACATACTTAACTCCAAGTATCCATTTTCTTCTCTGTCACAATAGTCCCTTTATATTTCAGGTTTAGTAGCCATATTATAAATGAAACACCAGCCTCTTGTCTGTGGCCAAAAAAAATCCCACAACAACAACAATAACAAAAGACTGAAATACCCTTTAACTGATTTTAGCTATGCTGGAGTTTTAAATCATGAGGCAAAAGCCTATTCTTGAACTCTCCATCCCTTCCAAGTGTTGCAGAGTCTTGTCAGAAAAACTGCACACTACGTAATTACAAAATAACAAATCTGCTTCCTCTTTCTTCCCTGCTTTTAAACGTAATTTTGAAGTATTGCAAAGGAAAAAGCAGACAGAAGGGTATTTTCAAATTCTGTATCTCCTAGCCAGTATCCTACACATTTTTGTGAAGTTTATAACCATGTCAGTACATTTCTTTTTTAATTCTTGTTGTTGTGTGAAAACAATGTGAATATAAATGTGAAAATTCTCAATGCAAATAATAGAACATTTTGGCTATAGAGAAACAGTAAAATGGACATTAGATAAATATGCTATCAAATGAATGAAATTATCCCTGTAATGTACATAATGTAATACCTAACATTGATCCTTCACACTACTAGACCAGTTTTGGGTTTCTTGCTTTTTTCTTTCCTTTTTTTTTTTTTTTTAATACAACACTTATAATGATAAAATTAACCCTTGTCTGATGTGCTGCATAAAAAAAGGCCATGACAGGTCATTTACACAAGGACGCTCAAAGCTGTTCTTATCAAAATTACATTCAGTTCCATGTTTCTGCTGAGAAGTGACACTTAACCATATTCCTTGAAATAATCTATATTCAAGAACCATAATATTATATCGTTTGGATGCTGTATATGAAAGTTTATGTTGACAGGATTGTCGCTAAGTTGTGAATTTCATGGTGAGATTTCAAGATGTGTTTAAAATACAAAATTTAAGAAATCCCGAACAAATATCATAAATATTATTTGTCATATATCTCATTTAATTAAGCAGTCTTTTTTCTTTCCTACATATTTAATCACAAGAAAAAGAAAATAATTTATTTCAAAATATATAGTGAAATGTCCAACCATTTACTTCACTGAAGTTTTACTAGCTTTCTGTGGAATAGCTGCATATGAAAAACTAAAGTTAATTACTTTTTTTTTTTTTAATGTTGCAAGGACTCCTTCTGGAATAAAAATAATGTGTGACCCATGACGTATGAATAAGGTTTCTTAATTATTTATTTTTAAAGACCTCTAGATCTTGTTTATACCTACACTATTTTAGGGGAATAAATTAAATTTAGGTTTGTTTTTTATTTATTTTATTGGGGTACATCGAAAAACGTAAGCATGCCAACTTCCTCTAGTAGCATTCATTCTTCAATACCTGCAGCCTATCCCATATTTCAGCTAATTTGGTGAAGTTGGAAAATCAATTCTGTTTTACAAGTACTAATGCTGTGATCATTATCTTTGCTCTAAGGGCTTACATTTGAACACAACATAATTCAGATTAATAATGCATATTTAATAAATGCTAACATAAGTACCAAGGAAGCACTTTGGTTTCCAAATGAATCTCAGCATATGGTTGTAATATCTAATCAATAATTAATTATAAGCTAGTTGACCCAATAGACTTTTGCTACTTGCACGTATTAAAAAAGAAGAATCTGGTAAGCAGATTGGAAAACTAGAAAATATAATGTGTAATCTCTTTTTGCACTTTCTCTTCACTCAGGCAGGAGATTAAGATTTATTTAGTGTTCAAGAGCCCTTGCAACTACATACATAAAATTAAAAAAGAAGATGAATCCTAAATGTGGGGGCAGGTATACCAACACAGTGCAATGTATATGTGACCCATGATCCAGTCACATCCAGTCAGGGACCTGGTATGCTTTCAGTGGACACAGTTGTGAAACAGCCCTTATAAGTATAATGATGGCTAAAGATGCATAGGACGTCTTATTCCTGTGTTGGCTATTGGTGCCATAGTTTGCAAACAAAGTTGATGCAAGGACTGTCCTTTCAAGGTTGTTACATTCCTTTCTATACATTATGTCTGAGGGATGAGTGAGTATCTGCCAATAGGCAGTGCTGAACAACTGCAAGTAGCTTGCACAGGCCATACAATACACCAGGAATGACATCCTAGCAGCAATGCACCATAACAACCTACTAACCATATAGACTGAAGAGTACCAAGTCCAACCATATCTCTGTTGCAGGGCGCCTGTGCAGGTGCCTTTTCATGGCAGGTTGCAAAGTGCTGACTGGTGACCTCAGTGGAAGTTGAATTGCAGATCCAGAGCTATCCCCATCGTTAGGACGGCATCTGACTTTGTAATCACTAATGAGGAAGAGGAGGCAGAGAAAAGAGCTGGATTAATATGTTAAGAAACTGGCAGAAATTCAAACAGCTGAAATATTTCAACAATGAAGGTGACACTGTACAATGGACTAACCAAATATTTCTGTCACTTAGGCTGCAAAATTGTTCCAGGTCAAGGCTCTGAATCACAGCTGTTCCAGGCTTTGATGCTCTTCGTACTCATCACATCATGCTGCTGTTTGCTTACCAGCTTTATTGCTCTTGTTATCACTCACTCCATTTTTTGGGGGAAAACACTCTGCTGTCTCTTATCTCTGGAGCTGCATCTTCACTAACCCGCGACAAACAGAAGTACATAGAAGCAGACTATGGCTTAGCTGACCTTAGCTCTATGGAGAAGCTGTCGTGCACAAAACATGTCTGTGATTATTCTGTATTTCTACTAACCATGCAGTTTTTTTAATGACAGAGTTTTATTGCCTTATGAAAATGTTGCAAAACAAAAAATGACCAAAATTTTGTCTCTGTTTCTGCACTCCCTTTCAACAGTTTATACCTAATGATATTATCTGGCCAGATTCTCTGATGGAAAAAAATACATGTTAATTACTATTACTTTTAGATTATACATGTATCGCATATATATGTGAGAGAATGGCAGAAAACATATTGCCCAAGAGCCTGCAAACAGAGAAGCAAAGAAAGATTCCTTGAAGAGGGTCAAATCTCAATAGATCAGACAGGCCAGTTGATGTTTAGATTCCACCTGAAGCACCCTCCAGGCATCCTCTCTGAGATACGATTGGGTGCGGATCTGTGCTTGCATCTGCACAAATGCTCAGCTGAAGGAGAAATTGCAAAAAGTCTGTTCCTCTTGGCAAGGATGGATAACTTTCACAGCTCTTGACCACTCCTGACTGTAAAGATTTCTCTGTTGTGCGCTGTCAAGTTGAGGTTAATGCTCATGCATTTCGTTTCTAGTAAATATATCTAGCATATTGATGGAAAAGTGGACCTTGTTTCCCAAAGAACTGTCCTCATGTCAAGCATGTGGAAGCTGGAAGCCTGTTTCTCTGAGGAGCAGCAGTTTGTGTCCCTTTGGCTGACACTGGGGAGTTTGACACTGCCCTCTTTTGCCTAAGCCTGGACTAGCGGATGCAATGGAGACCTCGAGGTTTAAATGTTAGGTATTTACATATATAACCATACTTTCTTACAAGGTCAAAGGGTATTTTTTTTAAGCAGTTCACTGTCCTTAAATGTAAGTCCAGTTTTAATGTAGTTAGCTCTCATTGACTCTTCCACTAGCAGCAATCTTCCACTGAGGAGCATGCAAAAATTACTTGTGACCCTGGAAGAAGACTTCTTCCACTAATGAAAAAGCACATGCCTGCTGATATGGTTGAGTAGAATCAGATGCATTAGCAGTACTAGCAGATGCCTTGAGTTTTACCCAAATAGTTCAATAAATGCAGATAATATCTCTAATATCTGTCTTTAACAGCATTGTGTCCTATGAATCCCTAGTGGTGATTTCGACTAACTTTGGGTACTAGCCCATGGTGGATTCCACTCTGTAGAAAACCCCTATTCTTTTGTTGGACTTGTGTGAAGTCTGCCTTTCAGAAACACAGAGTGTGCTTTCCTCCTTTGATTTTCTGATTGCAGTGTTTGGCACTTCTTAAATCAATTTGTAGGTGGCTTAGATCAGAGAACTGAGCTTTGAAAAGTAGGTTGCAGGCTTCTGGTCAAGATTTAGATTAAAGCTAACATTTGTGAATTTCTTATGAGCTTAGTTTCAAGGTTCTAGTTTGGCAAATAGGAATAGACCTGATTCGTAGCATTCATAAGAGAGATGGATTCAAGATCCTGACTTTCCAAAAGTTTGGAAAGAAGGAGGCTGGGTCTCATGTTCTGGTTTGGGTTCTCCTTTGCTTTATTATTGAGAAGCATGTACACTAAAAAAACCCAAACCTCACCTACATAGGCATACTCAGGAAAACTATAATAATCATCTCAAAATACATCTGACAGCTGTATCTCTGATGCAGTATCTCATGATACTACCTTGTTTTTTATGTCCGTTACAGGATTATGCTTGTATATTCCTGAAACAATGGACTGTTAGTCTTGCTTTAGTAACCCGATGTTAGTAGATGTACTCTGGTATATGGATTGCTCCTGTTTCGCTTATCAGCCATGTTTTGGCAACTTTCTACTCGTATAGTAAGAGCAGAACTGTCAAAGAGTTTACTAATTCATTACATTAAGGTTGCAGCAAAATGATTGATATGTGATTTAACAGTTTATTATTCTTCATTAAAAATGTAATAGAACATTAACAGAGTTTTGTTCTCAAAGGTATTACATGTAGAGGAAAGAGAGAGAGGCTACAACAGAACATAAAGCCGTACAGGTTTGTGTATTTTTAAAGTTGCATGACAAATCATATTTGCTCATCCCAAAGCCTCATTATGCAATAGAACAGAGTTAATCAGAAATCAACCTCAGTGCACAGAGATCTTACATTTTGGCAAATCTCAGCTTATTGTCAGTTTGGAGATGCACAAATCTGATGTTTGGTCTCTTCCTCTGTAGCTTCTACAGAAGTCTACTGTACGCAGCTTTCTAATTAGTCACTCCAAAATAGCAAGCAAGTACATCATCCTCATTATCAGTAGGGATTCTGGCTATGTGTAATAGCTTTACTCCAAAACTTTTCCATTGTTTTCTTTCCTGCTTCCTAGATCCATCTCATTTTTGTGAAAGGGGACACAGCAGACTAATAAGAAAATAATTAATTTATATTTTTTCTTTTCTACTTATAAATTATATATAAATAATTAATGGGCATGTTGCAGGCGTGAGGTGTTACAACAGTAACAGACAGTGCTATAGATGTTACAATCCAGAAGATAGGCAACTCATTACCCCTTTGCACTCTATAGATAAAACAATCAGTTGCCCACTTACGAAACACACTATAATCCTTTATTACCTTTTGTTAATTTATTTATAAAGCAGGATCAGATTCCTTATACTTAAAACGGAGAAAGTGTATTTCTAAAATGAAAGAATTATTAGAATAAGGTATCCATATTATTTTTCATTTAGAACACTACATGAAATAATTTTTAACAGCTTGATAGTGAATTAAGATTCTAATAATTTTTTGTGGCATCTGAATAGAATTATTTTTCTGTTAGATGCAGTGAATGTGCATGAACAATCCCCATTTACATAAGAAGCCTGAAAGCTTATTTTTGTTATATTTTGGTGCGCTATAGGAGAAAAAACTTTGGTTCTGACTGGAAGCACAAATTTTCTAAGATTTTTTTCTGTCATAAGATTTCCATTTACAGGTATTTCCCTGAGAACCTGTTCAAGTAAAATGCCCCTTGGAAACATATGGAATAATGAAACACTCAAGCTTTGGCTATAGCAATAAGAGATGGGAAGAAAAGACAACCTCCCCCTTTTGAAGTATTTCTCACATAGTTTGTACAAACTGTAGTTTCTTCAGGAAGGAAAGCATATTCTGACCCCAGATATTTCTCTCTGTCCCAGTAGACTAATTTCAGTTTCTTATGAGAGTCTATAAACCAGGAGTCCTTTTGCATATTTAGCACAAGCAATTTGTCTTTAATTTTCATATTCAGGAATACTCTCCTCCTCACTATATCAAAACAATCACTGTAGCTGAGAATCAAAAGTAAATGTAACTCTTCTTTTCAAGGTTAAAAAAGGAGTTAGTCTTGTCATGGTGGTGATACTTTATAAACATACACTAAAAGTCACAATCAGATTATGAGATAAAAATAACTCTCTGTTAGAAGACATGAGCCTTGATCCATCAGTTTATGTAAGCACGTTTTACTTTCACACAGGTTAAAAACAAACAAAAAACCCCACTTCAGTGGGTTTTCTATTGTGCTGAAAGTCTTTCTGTGCTATACTAGGGCCTTTGTTAGGACAGTTGGAGGCAAAAAAGCAGAAACATGAATGAGAGTCATTTACAGTGAATGTGTTGCTTATTGTTATTGTCTTTTTCCTTTATCATTCATCATATTTCACTCATTTGAATGATACATATATATGTATTTTTCACTGCCTTTTTTTTTCTTTTTTTGTCAACTAAATGCAAAGGAGAGGAATCTATAGTTTTGCTCCCTGTATCTCTAATTTGAAAATATAAGATGTTCAGGAAGTTCTGTTGAGCTTGCAACAATCTGTTGAAAATTAGCTCATTTGTATGAGCTGAATCAAGCACCAAAATATCAGGTGTGTTCCTTTTCCCAGCATCATTGCTAATCTATAGTTTTGGTAACTGAAGAGAAGTGATGTATAATGAAAATGTCTACTGTGCTGTGTATCATTAGCTATTCCTTATTACAGTCAGACATCTATTCATCCTTTCTGGATGTACTCATGAATAAGATGCATAACAAACTGATGTTCTGTTTTTTCCTCATTAAGAATCTGATATCTTGTTCAGCAACACTGAAGAGGAAACTATTTGTGTTCAGTTCTCAGTGTGCATTTTATAACCCATAGAAAATTAAAAATAAACAACAATATGTACAGTGAATTCATATACTTTTTTCATATAAATTAGAAGCATTTCCAAAAAGTATGTCAGACAGAACTGGTGAATGTATGCTGGAAAATACCCTAGCAGCAATGTGAAGACTTCTTTTATAAGTGATTCATGGTATGTCTGATGAACCAACGTGTATCAGATGGGTATATTCTGCACTCAATTCTTCAGTGTGGCACAATTATTCAGGTTCTCCTCAAATCTCTCTCCTTTAAATATTGATTTTTAGTAGGCTTTTCAGTTCAACAGACTTACAATGTATAGAAATAAACATATTTTTCAGTACTTTCAATGGAAGGTAGGAACGATCAGTGACTGAGGAGGAGGCATAAGATTTAGCTTACTTCCTATCTGATCAGGAAACCGATTCACAATAGTTTAACTGCAGTTCATTTCTGGTGGTTTTCTTACTCTGTGTGGAATATAAGCTCTTTAGAATACAGAAATTTTTTAATTTTGGGGGGGTTGGTTTGGTTCGTTGTTTTTTTACAGCACCTAACTCCAAGGAACTCCACAGGTACTCTGCGATACCACCAGCAAATACTAAGTTTCTATGAACGTAAGCTTTAGATGACTGAGATTTGCTTGGTAACCGACTGAAATTGCATTACTGCTCAGATAAATGTCCAGATCATAACAGGGCCTGCCATCCTCACTTTTTAGATGCAGATATACTGTTAGGTGGAAAATTAAAATTCACTTGCCCACCTGAGAATGATTTCCTACTTGAAGGAAATAGGGAAAAAAGTTAAAAGAAAATGGAAATGTTGTACTCTGTTTCTTTAGGACTTTCTGATTGACTGCATCTGGTGTGTTGTGTAGAAATGTGGCTGGTGTTAGTAGTGCTTCACATACTCGCTGTGAAGCACTTGCAGGGCCAGATTCTCATTCACTCTACATTAGATCAGTAAAATCTGGAGGGCTTCTAGTTCATCCTTAATGTCTTCTGCTTCCAGTCGGAATGTGTTAGCAAACAGATCTAGTGAAAATGCTCAAGATAAATACAATATTTATACTTTTGCTGATAGTCCATCATCTGATTCTAGTTTATATATACCCCGCAATGCATAGCTGACAAAACTATACATTATTGTGAATAATCGCAGTGCCGATACATCAGTCTAAAACTGCTTGTTGAAACATACTCTCTTCAGACTTGGAGAGTGTTTCTCATTTAAAAAAATATGAAAAGATCTGTTATCTCATTTTACACGTAGAAACCTAAGTGATAAGCTTTTTTAAAAATAACTCTTGTCAATCAGTGTTATTTGTCCAGATGGAATTATGTTTTCCTTTCCATGCTATCTGTGCCTGTATCACTATTGGAGAATTCAAACCCAACAATACTGTGTGTAGATGACTAACACAAGGACATGGTTTTTTAATAACTAGTTGGGAAGGATCAAAGAATGCACAGTAAGTTACATGGAATTGGTATTGATCAACAAGGTTGTCTTGAGGCACAACAGGACTTTCAGCTGTACCGCATATACCAGGCATCTGATTCACTTTGTGTGTGTGTGTGTTGGAAAAAAAAAAAAAAGGAATACAGAAGAAAAAGCAAAGGGATAAATCAAGTTGTGTTAAGTCAGACATACAATGCAGCTGCCTATTTTTCAGATACTTTCTGCAATGCTTTGAAGCACAAATGCTAGGCAAGGAAGGCTTAGCAATTTTGAAGCACATCACATAAGAGAGTTAAGAAAACAGGACTGTGGTTTAATTAGGCTGCAAATGTGTCTTAACTTTACCACTGAATACCTCTCTCTATATATATAACATATATATAAAATACTACTATATATATTATACTACTATACATATATTTATATATATAAAATACTATACAGAAACAGGAGGGACACTGCCCTCCATATTGTTTTCTAAGCTTATAATATGATTCTTGGCCCAGCCTTTCAATGTGTGGGGATGAGATGTGGGAACATAGACAAAAGGAACTGATCTCCTGTGATGTTAGAGGGTCGGAGCCAAAACTCGGTTCTTCTTTCTAACAATTTGTTTGCAGATTTGATTTATTCAAAGATTAATCTCTTTGTTGAACAAGTGAGACTGACAATCCATTCACTTAATACCCCTTGACTGATTATAGCTAGATTATTAGCATTTCCTTCTTTAATTTTGGCCAGACTCTCCTCTAATCCCAGGATATGATGGAGAGTCATGTCCCACTCACGTTTTCCTTCACCTAATTTAGCTATGTCCTTCTGTAGTTTGTCCACCTAAACTTAGCTTTCTTCCTTATATCTTCTTTACTATGTTTCAGTCACATCCAGCTCCTATTCCTGCTTTGTGTATTTCCTTAATCGTTAACTTTATCAAGGTCTTAAATATAGTTTCTACAATTCGTATGGCTTTTCCCTCCCTGAAGGTATCTAGATGTATCTCTCTCTCGGCGCCAACTCCAAATCATTTCATCATTGAAAGGAACACAGGTATTTATATAAAACAGTATTGCAATGTAAATCGTGTACAACCTTAGTAGCATAGAGAAGATATCTTACCAAAACCCCATCTTTTGTCCAGATGTATTTCTTTGTAACAACAAACTGTTCTGATTGTCATAATGGGATGGATAGCTTGAACTACTGTAAACAGTGCATTTTACAGTTAGCAGGAGGAGTAAGCAGGAAAGGAGCACACCGACTTCATTGTTAACACACTTACTTGTAATCGAAATAAAAACACAGGCTTCTCAGCATGTTGAAGACTTAATTTTAATAACCGATGTTTACTTAATGGTTGTAACTGCAGCTTCCTAAGAGATTGGCAGTTTGTAATATGCTAGCATTCCCAGCTGTTATCATTCAAATAAGAAGGAAGACTAAGAAATTAACACTGAGAAAACTACTTAGCCACATGGTAGCACATAGGGTATAAACTTGACTGTAAAAGAGCAGAACAGTGCTTAGAACATAAACATTTTCCCGAGTATGAAACACATTTTCAGGTATAGCTGTTTTTTATATTGCACTTATGAGGCCTTCACAGTAAAATCTTTTGGGCTTACTAATACCCAGTTACTAATATTTGTAGCTATTTGTAATGTATGTCTATAGTACATTTTTTGTAGAAAATCTGAGCAGAACTGATTGATTGGTAGTTATTAGCCTCATTTTGTCAAAGCCAAAATTGACATGATTCTATTCAGATCTTCACAGAAATTACAGTACCAAATGGTATCATCAAATGTTATGTTCTGTAGAAGAATTACGTTATGTTTATTATAGTTAGTTACAGGGATGAAGAAATGATATGAATTTCTTATTCAGGAAGGCATTCATCAGACTGCGGCCTTTTGTTCCCAGCTTCACGCTCGAGTTTTTGTGCTCTCAATGTGTATGTTTTGCTGTTCCTCCATCCATCTCCAAGTGCTTTCAAAGGAAAAACAAGTTTTGGTTACCTTATCTATTAGAGAGGCAAACAAAGGCAGAAAGTGATAAAAATGATTCATTTAGTCTCGCACTGCAGGTCAGCTGCAAAATTAGGAGCAGAACTAGGGACACATGGCTGCCAATCAGTATGTTCATCAAACACCCTTCTATGCCATGTGTAGTGTTATGTTATTCTTTGCGGGTCTCACTAGCAACATTTAAAAGAGAAGTGAGGTTTTTTGCATTTTTTTAGATACAGTTATGGGCATGTGAGTCTCGGTACACCGTGGACTATGCAGGCATGCCTGAGACAATGCTATGCCATATCGACCCAAGTGAGCACTGAGAACTCACAGCATCAATCTAGAGATACTAATTCAGATACTTCTGAGCAACGGTGGTATTTGAAACTCTCACTGCAGGAAGGCTGTGTGCCAGCCACCAAAAAAACAGGTCTCATCTATCCTAGGCGACCGCAGAGCATTGCCTTTCAAGGCACTTGATGCGTTTCGCTCTGCTTCTGCAGAGAGTGGGTATTGCCGGCCTGAGAATTGCTGGGAATTAGCTCCCTCTGGGTTGCTAGTGGGGCACCCAAGAGTCCCTAAGTCTCTACCATAGATCACTGTAATTACACCAGGATCACCATAAATAACATGAAATTCAACTCAAAGTATCCAAAATATGTATGTACCATAAAAAAAAAAAAAAAAAAAAAAAATCTGTGCTTAGAATCAGGGAAGCAGGCCCGATCTCCACATTAATGGCTGACGGTGACCCCTCCAAGGAGAACACGGGCAGAGCCAGCCAAGGGTGAGCATGGGGCAGGGCAGAGAGGGGCGGCTGCTTCTGGCCCCCAAGCGCAGGCACTTCCCCTGCCTGCAACCAGGAGCTGAGATTTCCCTCGTGGAGGTAGGTGCCTGCAAACATTCCTCAGCATGTTATTCTGAAATGCATCCAGTGGAGGTACCTTCTACCTCTGCTTTGTTGAAATTACGCTCTTATGGACAACAGGAAGAGACAGGATGAGTATATGGATGAGCATAGGCCAGTAATTGTTAGTCAGGGAATGACTGACATCTGTGTTTCTGTTCCCTCCCTCAGCACTGCATCTCTCCTTTTTCTTTTCCTTCTCTGTTTTTCACTCAAATTGCTGTATCTTATAGCCTCAAGGTGGTGGTGAAGTAAAAATCGCATTATTCATTATGAATTGTCCACACCTCTAATAGTATGGGTATATGGATGCGGTGAGAGTAATTTGCATTAACACTTACAAGCCAGCTTCGTTGTTGGTTTCTCATAACAACATAAATAATGAACAATAATGAACAAAATGTGTTTTGGTTTAGACATTTCACTAGAGCTATAACCATGAAATGAAAATATAGTTTTATACAGCCTCATTAGTTTGCTTTTTTTTCCATAAAATAAAATATAAGCAGTAGGCTTTTCTGTTCCAAAGCAATCATTATTTTTCAGTATTTCATTTTCTGCAGTTCTCTCAAAGTGTTCCTGATAACATAGTTAATCCGGGTATTTTCATTCTAGTGGCGTATTATACGTTAAGTTAACCTTAAATATCACTAGGTACATTTTCAGAGTTCCAGCTCTGCACAATTTCTCTTGATTTAACACTTCCTAATTTAAAGTCTTCTTTCTAGCAATAAATTCTAACCTTTGGCTTCTGACATAATTTTCTACCTAAACAATATTTACTATTTGCAAATAAGTCTTTATTTTATCTTCACAGTTAGTGATTTATTTTTCCAGTGGAAAGGCTTTAATGTATGCTAATTTGAATTTTGAATTAATAATAAACATAGGGGTGTTCTTCATTTCTACTATATCATAAAATGTGGTGAGTACTCTTTCTGTCTCTGAACTTCCAATCCAATCTTCTTCGTATAGATTCTGAAGACAAGGAAAGGGAGATAATAGAGAACTCCTTTTAATCTGTAAATATTGGTCCATGCCCTGCAATGAAATGTATATGCCCCATGTGATTCTGACTGTTAAAGGAGATTTAACTACCTGTTCAGCTGGGACTAATTACAAGCTGCAGCAGCTAGAGAGAGGAAGATCAGGAGGCCAGATGGCTTGGAGAAGTGCAGAGGATTTTCTTCCAGCAACAGGTTTTGAAGGACTTCCCCAGTGATCTGGGAAGAAATACCATGGGATGTGAGAAAGAAAAACTCTTTGCGAGAGAGACCGTGTATGAAGTAGAAAGCATTTCTAATGGGTTTGTCCTGTTTTTCTGAAGTAGGAATGATTACGTTCAGGCATCCTACCAACCCGTTTTGGAAGAGGGTGGGGTGGGAGAGTGCCTCGAAGTTGCAGAGGCTTCTGGTCTCTCTCCTCACCAAATGCTTTCCTTCTGGGAAGGAGGAGACTGACGGGAGATATCCATCATCTCCCTCTGGGGCATTGGCAATTGGTGGTGTGCTAAGTATCTGCATATCATTTTCTATTCTGAATATGAAGGAGCGTTGATTAGCAAAGGTTGCTCTCAGATGAACCTCTCTGTTTATTAGAATGTAGAAATGTTTAGTGATGTCCACAGCAAAACTGATATGCTCATTAAAATCAGACTGCCAGTTTATTGCATGATTGCTGGTATCATCTTTGTATTTAACTGGTTCTTTCTTTTACATATTCCTTCTCTGCTTCATTTTGGCTTATACAAGCTTATAGTCAGGCAATTGTTATTAATTTTGCTGGTGTGTTGGTTACTCTTGAGTAAGTACAAGAACTAAGTGAGTGTAGCTTCATAGGGATTTCACCAAATCAATGTGTTGCAAATGACAGACTACACTGAAGGCAAGTTTCACTAAGTTGGAGACTTGTATCTCTGAAAGATTGGATTTACATGTGCTGTGAAAATAGATCTGTGGTCTGATCACATCCACATTTCATATTTCTAAGTGCAACTTAACTTGCAAATGGGAAACAAGTGCTTCTCTCCAAAAAAATCTCACCTTAACTAATTAAAAAAAAAGTATCTCTGTATCAAGCTATAGTAAACTACCTCCCAGCTCCCTAGAATATAGGGTCTTTTTTATGATACTACAGAGTGTGAATTGATAAGACTAACTGAAAATAATTTTAGGAATTTCCTGACAGCTTCTACTCATCAGGCAAGCTGTCTGTCGTCTATGATATCTATTCTTCATAGCAATGCCCTGTAGTTCGAAAATTGTAAGTAGCTGTGGATTTGTGGTTTTTTTCTCTCTCTCTTTTTTTTTTTTTAACATGTGTCTGACGTTACAAGAAATGTAGCAAAGGGATTTCAGAATTGCAGGGGTAGTCATAGAAGTGTTTACTTAAAAGGTTGGAAATAAATCTGGAATATTTTTAATTGGGTTTTTCTTTGTTCTTATGGGAGTAGTGGGTGGGGTGGGGTTTTGTGTTCTGGTTCAGATCCCTTGTACTGCACAAACCTTCATGCAGCATTTAATCAACATTTTAGGGTTGAGAGGGTTATGCTTTTAGTTTTGCATAGTCAGTAAGGTTAGGTCTAGTGGCAGAAGTGGAAAGATACATATGTTTATCTGTACAGTCATTTAGCCAATGATCAATAAATGTCTGACGATAAATCAATATGGATGTAATCTCCAATCTGTGGACTTCGAAGAACAATCTCCTGAGCGTTCTTACCACAAAATCTATATTCACTCCTGTCTTCATTCTAGCTGATTTATGCTCTGATGCTGTTTGCTTTCAAGGACCTCCATTTCTCTAAGTGCTGCCTGGTAGGTAAGCAACAATCCATCAAGGAGGAGGATATCAAGGAGGCTTATATTTAATTACAGATAACAGGCCCAGTGGGACTGAGAACAAAGTAGCCAATCACTAAGATTTGATATACAAAAATATAAAAAGGAAGCCATAAAATGCGAAGGACCTTTATGAAAGAAATAGGTATTCTGATGTTATGCTCAAAACTTATGGAGTATGAGAAGGAATTATATGATAGACTGTATTTTCAGTCTGATTTTAATTCTTTTCATGTAAAAAATTCTCTTGGTAAAGAAAGGAAGAGCTCTATTAAGTAAGCAACCAAATATACCTGTGATTAGTCTACCTAAATTTAGTGTTGTCTTAATTATGTGTATGTAGAGAACACATATGGGTTAGTTCTGTTTCTAAATATAAATGTGCATTTTTATTTTACTGTTAGACAAAAATAATGTAGCTAATCTTCCTTAATATGTAAGATGTTTTATCATCCCTTCGTCCTGTACACTAAAAGCGATGTAGCTCCCCTGTAACAGAGGTAGTACAATGTATTTCCTAAATATAATTTCTTATATTTCCTCATGTTTGCATATATTTGAGCTAGATCTTTTGTTTAGGCTTGCTAAAACTGGCCCTGCTGATACAGCCGATGTTTTTATTTAAACTAGCACATGAGGAAACCAGTATGGGCTGACCTTTAGGGCGAGCTATACGCAATAAATACGAGCAACTTGTGTGTTGCTTTAAACATTGTTCTGGTATAATAAATCCAAACGTTCTGAATAGCCTGATGTTGTTAGGAAACTAATTTAACAGAAACACAACTAAACAATACCACTTTCTATTTGAAAATACATTTTATCTGAACCTCATATCAATCCATTAATTATTCTGAGCTGATGAAAATAATTGAGAGGCCTGTTTTATGAAATAAATTCCTGACTGGTTCTAGTCCCAAGTCCTTGCGTAGCAAATTTAAGTCAGAATAGGTACAAATAAAAAGTGATTGAAATAAGCATGTACAACTGTCATAGCTGAAGCTTTGAAATGAAGTGGGGAAATCTTCATTAGTTTGATGGAGATAAAAGAGCCAACAGATGGAGGAGGTAGGGAATAAAATGAAAGAGGAGGCAGGCAGACTTCAGCCAATGTGAAGAAAAGGGAAAATGCGAATGAATATATGTAAGGCACACGATGCAGTAACTATTATTGCTGCTAAAACATGCATATCTCAGCAACTGTATAAATGAAGATAGTTGCTAATCACTGTCAGCTGTTGGTCTTACTTTTGTTGAAGAAATCTGAAATACTGACCTTTGGCTTCTGAAAAGAGAACCTCAAGTTGAGGGTCTTGGAGGATCCGTTATCTGTAAAAATGAATCTGCATGCCTGTGTAAAGGGATTATTGCTAAAGTATCTGTGAAACATCAGTGAAAGCACTAATCTCCAGGGAAAGACAGTTCTGTGAATTTAATTTACTGGTCAGACACTGGATTTGTACTTGTTAAGGTTTTTGTGTAGTTTTATCCTATTATTTACAAAGTTAGCACAAGGTTTGGAGTTCTTTGAGGGGTTTCAGGGTGTCTTTCATGGGTGTGAGTTTGCAAGCTATTCACACGCTCAAAAATCTATCTAAAAATTTAGCTTTCTAAACATTTTATTGTATTCTTTAAATGAAAATGAGCTTGTAAAATAAGGAAGCTTTATGAATATGCACTCAATAAAAAGCATAGATGGATAAGCAAAGGCTAAGCTGAATGGGTTGTGTAAATCAGGTTGTGTGAAGATTAAGAGGGAAGAATATAGGTAGGTTTGCTACTTACAACTCTGTAACTTGGCAGAGCACTACTGATACGTACCACAGTTGTGGTACCACAAAATTACACAGATCTCTGTAATAAAGTAATGCCTTCTATAAAGTCATGATGGGGTGGGCAAGGAGGAGAGAGCTGAACCATCATTAAAGTTGTCTGTGTTTTCCTGATGATATATGAAAGGTAAGCAAGGTTCAGCCAGCTTGTGAACTGAGTGCCCTGACTCCACAAGAAGGAAGAGTGAGTGATTCTATCTTAGTCACCTAAAATTGTATTATATTGGGTTTTAGTAAGACCATTAAGGATGTGTATTAAACACGCTGTGGATTCTTCAGGCTCCTTTGTGCTCCTTAGCTTCTGGCTGTGGAGAGAAACCAACAAAGAGTTTCCTTTGTTTGTAGATGATACGATTTATTTATAGCTAGTTTTTCTGTTGAATTTTTCCAGGAGTGCCAGGCAAATTTGATACTTCTCACTGAAAATAGTTTCCTTTATTTCATATTCAGAAGGTCTGGCTATTGCTATTAACTAAAATAAGAGAACATACAAGGTAGACCAGGTGCTGTATGTTAATTCCCCCCCGCCATTTAGGTAAATTCCTAATCCTTTTTAGGGCTTGAATATTGATAGTGTGATGGGTAGATATCCAAAGAGTAGCATTACATACTCCTTTGATGATTTTTACACGTCAGCTGGACCGCTGGTATTGCAGGCATCAGAAGGGGAAGGAGTGTCTATAAGTGGGCAGCTACGTATGAGGAAGCAAACCTGAATACCTGCAGTCCCAGGTAACTTCTCTTTTCGGGGCTAAGTCATTGTTTGGTGCGTGTCAGTGTATCAGAATCCAGGGCTGGGATAATGATCTCCAAAAAAGCAACACACAAGATAAAGAGGGGTGGGAGGGCACAGGAGAAGGGGAGGATGAGAGGCAGAGTAGTTTACAGTCCTTAGTTGGCAAACAGCACGTGACAGATCTCTTTAGTTTCAGCTGATAATTAGATCTTACATTTTTTTTCATGTTAGATTCTAAGACAGTCTGAGAGAGTAGGATTATCACTCATGCTTGGTCAAGACTTACTGTGGTTTTCAGGAAGTTTGTAGAGAGGAACTGGAGTAAGGGATTAAAAGTGCTGAGGATTCAGAGGCAATACAATGGTATATCTCTAAAGTTATTCAACTTCCTTATCACAGCAGCACAGATATGTCTATTTCCCTGCATAAACCAAGATTCTTGTGTTGCTTGCAAGATACTCTGGTACAATCCTGGTAGGTAAACATACACTTGCTCCCAGTACTTGGAATTTCTCCTATGCATGTGCTTCCCTCAGGTGCATCATTTAATGTACACAGGGTGTTTGCTTTCCTGTTTTTGGTAACAACTTTTTTAAGAGACAGTAGTACAAGTGTTTTAGCAGTTCATGTTTCCAAGAAATACATGACTTGGTAGCTGCATGATGTGACTAACTTTAGTAAAACCTTAAAATACAGGCTAATCAGAAAAACTTTCAAAGAAGCTTAAAACAATCCCTGAAAGTCTGATGCGTATGTTGACTAGTAACGTGAAACATTTTTTAAATTAATGTGTTTTTAATAAGGGTGTAAATGTGTTTGTCAAAAAAGTGTACATGCACATGCTTATTTTCATTTGTCCTCTGTAGCAGCCAAGAAAACCATCACTCTTTTCCTGACTTGCTATTCAGTTTTCATACGTCCTAGAAATACTGTAGATTTCCCTACTTTTATGTAGATTGCAGATATGTGTTAACTGTTTCCTGCTTCAACTCAATATTCTTATAAAAAAAAAAGGCAAAAAACCCTCAAAATTAATTATATTTTAGAGAGGGAGTTTCTGTGAAGATATAATAATATACAAGTAATTCAATCATCTTGGTTGCTTTGGATTTGAAGGATTGAATTATGTCAACTTCTATATTGGCGGGCATACAAACAAACTAAAATAGTTATCTAGATATCCAGATATACAGAGAGCAATAAAAACTCCATTTGGTGTACAGGCAATTAGATCTTGGATAAATTCTAAATGTTGTATTTTAATAATGTGTGCATATACACAAGTTCATTTAATTCTGACTAAAAAAATGTCATGAGTATAGAGCTGCTGCCCCCAACATACATTAGCAGAATGTACTGTTCTTGCTTGAGTGCCAAATAAATGTCCATTTTCTTAGCCTCAGGTAATCTCAAGGGTTTAGACACCTGAGCCATGGATACTGGGAAGAAGTTGGGAACAAAAGAGACTAGTTGACTAACAGCAGAAAGCATGATTTATGAATAATTGTTTTAAATTGTCAATGTGTGTAACCAGTGTGTAGATAATATTCATAGAATCTGACAAGACATGGCTTGTCAATATGAAAAATAATGTGACAAATAGAAAGTAATCAGAAGAGATGCAAAGTGTCACCTTACAATTACGAATACAGATGTGATGAATGGAATTGGTAGAACTCTCATCCAATTCTCATTATGGAGATAATTACAAAATAAGGTGTTCATACAATAGCTTTACTTAAACTCATATGCCCCTCAGCACTCTGCGAATATTCTACTTTGGAGCTAGTGTTGTAGCAAATAAGGATTCTTGCTCTTGGTTGTGATAATTAAGATAAAATCCCTGTCTGAAATCCTTTTATTTTCTTCTAGTGCTTGCTTTTGAGGATGATGATGAGATATAGTCACAGAGTAAATGATGGCACCATATTGCTAATTAAATATTAAATGTTCAGATAATCACATTATATAAACCTAGTCAGACAAATGGTTTATTACATATACATTTAGAACAGTTACTGAATCTTTTTTTTAGGTATTAAACTGCTTTCAGTGGAGACATAAAAATCTAGTCTACTAGAGGACTTACTTTTGAATGACTTCCATGAATCCTCTTTAACTTATGGTATGTAGTAAAACAGTATTTGATGCCAGATAAATGAAATGACAGAATATTATCTCTATATTTATGATTTATTGCACTACAGTACTAAAGGTAGGAGAAGTTGACCTAATAGCAAATTAAGTTCTCATTAGAATGCTGTATTTTATTTTCTTATTTATTTATGTTACTTGGGAAATTCAAAACAAACCATTTGCATGTGCATGGCCCACTTTAGAATTCTAGCAATAATGATCTTTGTTCAAGTTTCAAGACAAACTGCATTCAGACTATATGTGAGAATATCTCTAATTTGCTGTTATAAATGTGGAGAGTTATTACCTTAATCAGGTTGTTTTGAACAAGTGAATGAATGAGACTTCATAAATTTTAACATAGATAAAGCATAGCTGTGAACATGTGTAGTGTTAGCTGCTTCAGAGGTAACTGCTCACGTCAGTGCTCTTGCCCTCCAATACCTAGAAAGTGCCTTACCTTTCGAGAGCAAGTAAGAAAGCAGTCTCGGATGTTTATACGGGAAGTAAATGTGATGTCAGCCTGTGTTTAGCAGCTGAAAACAACTTCATCTGACACAGTCTGAGGCTTGTCATCACTGGCGGTGACTGAGAGACCAACGCCTGGTCAAGTGGAAAATGCATTAACCTGAGGCAGGTCCAGCAAACGAAGGAAATATTCAGGTATGGTGGTACTAACCAATGTTCTTCTAGTACTAACCAATACTCTTCATCTATAGTTTCCTTGCTGCTTTCCAAGGTTTTCTAAGTTTCCTCAAGTGCTGGCCCCTATTATCTAGCATCCATGTTCACTTGTTACCAGAGGCTCTGAGATACTGATGGCTGCCTCTCAACTAATCCTCAGGAAGTTCTTGTGAGGAAAGAAACAAACTTAGAAGGCTCTAGTCATTTTAGTCCCATAGAAGATTTCTTCCACCGCCAAAAATTATCTGGGCCATCATGCTTGCACTTCTAATCTCTGGAGCAACCCCTTCCAGCTGGGGAGCAAAGGAGCGTGAGGAGGCAGAAATCAGAGCAAACTGAGCCAGAATGTGCAGGCACACAGCAAGGTTAGCCAGAGGAGCTGGGCAGGCTCGTCACCGTGCCTCTGCAGAGACAAGGAAATAGACCTTCCTGAACGGGTGTGGCTTCTGGGATGCGCATGGACAGGCAGGAAAGAGGTGCTGTTCTCATATGTTTAGGGCAAACCTGTGGTTTCTGATCTTCGTCTGCAAGGTGGTTATGGATCCAAGGGGGGCACGCAAGCAGCAGTCGCCCCCTTCTCAGCTCTTTTGCTAGACAGTTGACTGGAAGGTAGTAGGGGAGAAGGGGATGAAGGAGGAGATGGGATTCCCTGAGATATCTCAATTCCCAGCATTTGTGACTGGAGCACTATGCATGGCATATTTGTATTCTCCTTCACTTAACCCGCACATGTGGTAGTGTATTCTGTCTTCTAAGTGCAAAACCCACTACTCCCATCTGAAAATTCCCTGTTGTTGCAAGACCTAAGGCAAAGGCTAGAAGGATTACGAAAGCGGAGCTGCTCTTGAATCAAAAAGAGGTATCTCGAAGTTAAGGCTGATGTAAATAAATAAGGTAGGGAAAGAATGCTGCTTTGATTTGTGCCTATTCTGTCAAAGGCTTCAACCACTGAGGCTGTCAAATTGGCTCTTTTTTATTGACTTTTTTAGTCTATAGTTTAGACTAAAAGCAAGTCTATTTTAGTTGTCTAAAATAAATAAATAAATTGGAACATAACAGAAAGCATGCAGTGCATGCAACTAACCAAACCTCAGTACTACAGTATGCTTAAATCCAATGAACTTCAAAGAGCATAAGAAAACATATCCATTTTTATCCCTTTTATTTTGGGGAAACAGGTGGGAGGTTAAATATTCTATTTCTTTAGTACTTAGGGGGGAAAAAAGAAAGATTGCCACTTTTTAATTCAATGAGGCAGTAGAGTGGTATGCAAAGAAACAAAAAAATATTCTTTCCCTTCTATTGTATTAGGAGGCCTAGACAGAGAGCGATGCTGTGACTGTACTCTTTATTGTGCTGCCTCTGGGTACAGAAGATGATATAGAGAAAGCAAATTTTTCTTTTAAATCTTGAGACCTGGAAAACATTTGCAATCTAAAAGAGCTGTTGTGACCATGCTGGGAGGCCCTAGGGCTTCCAAACCCTAGGATTATTGTTTCCATTTGATTTTGGTAGAGGTGACCTAGTTAGGCAAGGGAGCCCTGGGAACTTAATGTACTAGGAGGAGCTTTGCTGCTGGCTTTTCAGGGTGAGATGAGCATGGGTAGTTCCTTGCATCACTGTGCCTTGCTTTCTGCTGACTTTCATCAAACCGGAGGACAGGGTTCCTGGATTTCCTCTGCTCTACTAAGCTGGAGGAGCTCTCAAACCAGCCCTCCTTGTCCTATGAAGCTTTGCTTGTTGTTCCGTCAGCTGATGGAGGTCTCCCAGGTTTGAAGTGGGCATTGCTGGCCAGCCTGTGGGTTTGGGGCTTGGTGTAATTATTAAGGTGTTTTTAGCATTCTTCACGGTACTAGGTAGTTTCTAAAGGGGACAAAGGAAAAATCCAGCAAAAATACCAGAAAAAAATAATCTCTGTGTGTGGAGGGAGTTATTAAAATATTCTGTTTAGAAGACAAATAAATGGAACAAATGCTGGAAAGAAAGAGGGACGGAATGTAGCTGTCATGAAGGGAAAAATGTACATGCTTTCCCAGAGTTTCATTACACAGCCTTCCATAAATAAGCAATTAAATACTGTGCAGGATGGGGAGAAAGCCTTATTTTTTATTTTTCTTTAGAAGATAGTCCTAAACTTAGTTTATGCATTAATTTTATTGAGTTATATTAACTTAAATTTAAATCTCGATGACCTGCCAAGGCTTTGTGGAAAATCTTTCAGTTAACAAACAAGCAGGCTGCTCAGCCAAAACCATTATTTTTCTTGAAAAGTGAGTTTTAAATAGATTCTTTAGAGGCTTGATAATTTTTATTTATTTTATAATAGCAGTTTATTGACTTGTCTGAGCAAAGATAAATGAAAGAAAACAGAGGAAAACCAAGCAGTACTAGTTGTTTTTCCTAATGATTTCTCTCTAGAGTAGTGTGCTTTTTGTAGAAGAGAGCACATTTCCTGCTCAGGAAAAAAAAAAAGTAGTATTTTCTGCTCTTGCATCAGTAGTGTTCCCTTGCAGCTGTTCCTGCCTCCCTGTGGGGAATGCAATAAGCTGCAATTAAATGCAGGTGCTTGGAAGCAGGAGTGCCCTTGCTCTGTTTAACAATCTGAGGCAACAAACAAAAGAACCAGAGAGACAGGAATCTACCTTCTGTTTAATGGGGCATGAACACTTCTTCTTGGCACCAAAACAAGTGTCTACCTTTTGTTAGAAGTACGTTTCTCTCTTTCCCTTGGTGAAAAGACAGAGGCCTACCTCTTGTTTATTAGTTCACTGCTAGGAGAGAAAGAAACTAAACAAGACCATATGCTGCGAGGGGAAAAAAGCAGTCGCTAGGCACAGAAAGAAAAGAAAAGCTCTTGCTTTTGTAGCGTAACACCACTTATTTCTGTTTCCTATAAGGTGGGGAGGGAGGGAGAAATATCCCCCCTCCTTTTTTTTTTTTTCCTTTCTCTGTGTGATATAGGCATGGTTGAGGGGTGGCAATATGCAGGTATCTCTTAAACTAGACTGCAGATTGCTTTCTTCTGGCATAAGAATCGTTGTGTTGGGGAGATACTCGAGTACGAATAAGTGGCACAAAATACGGCTGGGGGTGGGGAGCGACTCACTCGGATGTTCCTGGCTGTGAGCGGAGGCTCCTGGAAGAGCTGGGGGTCCCGTTATCAGCGGAGAGGTAAGCCCAGCTGTTTGGAGTGAGGTGGGTGAAAGCAGTCACACTGACAACCGGGCAGAGATGAATTGCTCTTCCAAATTCTTGGTCTCCCAGACAGATGCTCCAGGGAAGTCTCGGTAACTTTACCACAGAAATCGTGTCTTGCCCTGATCAAATAGTTGTTTGCATTTGTACAGTGTAGGTGCCAGCCCACCATTTCTCCCCTGATGCTGGACTTCATTAATAGTATGATAGAGGTGTAACATCTCATTTTGGGTTTGTAGCTTCTTGATCTGCTTTCACTTCAATAAACTTAATTTCTCAACCAAAATGCTGTAGGTTTGCGTGTGCCCACAAGACGCACGTCCCTGCAGTGCCGTCCCCCTCGACTCCCCTCACCGGTGCACGTGCAGCACTCCTAGCAGCGTCACACATCTCTGAACCCCAGTCAAGGCGGGTGGCTCTGACTCTGCAGCTGGTGCCAAGCTGAAAAGACGTCTTCTGCTTCAGAGTCCATGCTCTTCCAAGTGAGCACCCCCCTGCCAAGGGATGTTCCTCCTCTGTCCAAGGCCAGTTGTCATAAAATTTCTAGGAATATCATTCTTCTTGATGCTCTTGGACTTCTGTCAAGCTTAGTTGCAATACATCAGCATTTGTAGGGGAGCTGGCGTGAGCATATTTACATTTTTATATAATGATTATATATGCCATGATTGATTAAGAAAATATGCTTGAGGAATAATCAGAATGTTTGTATCGAGCAGTCTTCTGCAGGGGGGCTCTTCCCTCATCGAGTGTTACGAATGTACCCTTTTTAGTAAAATGGTATATAGTACTGTGAAGCTTGTAAAGCACTGTGGAAGCCAATATCATCTATGCATGCAACTGAAAGATTATCTGTAATGAGAGATCCTGATGCAGGTTTATAGGATAGAATTGCTAAGTAGGATATGAGCTATGCCTCGGTTGCAAAGACAATTCCTTCTAGTGACTTTCCAGATTTACATAGCAGATTTACTGTAGGTCTTCAAGCAAGCTGCGAAGCAGAATTTTATTTCCTGAAAAACAAAAGTGAGAATGGAGCTTTTAAGGTGTTTCAGGCTTAATATTTTTTAGCTTTGAAGGTTTAGGTTTTGGGGATGCTCTCATCCTTTGGAAAATATATGATGATAATCTTTTATTGCAGGTGAGATTCTAATTAACACCTGTATGCTATGGATCAAATGCACACATCTTAGAGGTTCAGCTGATAGTTGGTAGGTTATGAGCTTGGTGTCATTCGGGATTCAGTCACCTAAATAGGTAGAAGGCTTAGAGTATTCCAGAAATCACTGCAGAGTTGACAGATGACACAAGACCTGTTTTGGAAAAGCAGATGAAGGCAGTCAGGATACTATTTGACAGTTTAAATGATAAGTATATATGTTTGCTCTGAATCCTACACATGATGCCTGAGCCCTAACTCCCTTTTTAAGATCCCTCATTTTATATGGAGCAAAGATCATGATGTCTGTTCCAAGCGGTTTTGCTAATTACCTGCAAATTAGGTGGAGACAGGATGCCAAAGAATGACAGTTTGGCAACAGTACAATAAACTTGTGGGGGAGTTGTTTTCTTTCATTAAATCTCATTTCTTGTTAAAATCCATTAAATTACATTGTTTGAAACTAGCTGGGAGAATTTCCCCTGGACAGTTCAAGAAATTTCCATATTGGAATTATTAATGGTAATTTTTTGGGTAGCTGGGAAAGGTTTTAGGTTGGTGGTTTAAGATTTATAGCATCATCATTTTGGATCTTGGCCTTTTGTGTTGGAAAAATAAGGTTATCGTGGATTTTATCAAGCCGTGTTGTGAAAATATTCTTACTGGTCTGGTTCAGTCAACTATTTGCTTTATGAAGTGCACTTCAGATTCTAAATATCTTCTCATCCCAGCATAATTTGGGTCAAAACTTAGTTCATGTAATCTGTATTTGAATCACAAGGCAGAAGTTTTTCTTTCCTCTGGGGAAGTTTATAGTGTAGTGAAGGTTTCTTTATGCATGATGTCTCTGTCTTTATACAACTGTATTTTACAGATAACTTGAACAACTGGGAGAAGTTTTTTATGCTACCAGGGTAATGTAAATTTACAGGAGCATTTGCAAGAGTATTCAGGTTCTACATAAAACTTAGCAAACTTCATTTTGTTTTGCAGGTAATTAATGATGTCATTCGGTGTTTCCTCTTTCTGGATTTAGCAACAGTTCAAATATAACAAGAAATAAATTATGCTTCTGGGCAGCAGACTCTGGGCTTGACAGTTAACAGGCTCTTCTAAGGGTCAGTGAATCTTTCTGCATAGTTTTCCTAATTAGGAGGAAAACTAAAAATCTATCTTTAAAAAGAATGAATGTAGGAGATGGAAGGGCAGATGTGTGCATTGGGAGGAAGGGGGATAAGGACGTAACTGAGAAAGCTGCATCTGTGCCAAGTAAGTTGGATTCTCCACAGACTGTTCAGAGCTAGCTAGTGTTTACATATCTTGTTTTGGAGAGGGGTGAGAGGGATTTCCTCTCTTCCGATACACATCTGGCCAGCATTTCCTCCCTTGCACTCAGACATAGTAGCCAAGAGAACAGGTTTCAGGCAGTTTTGAATCCTGTGACTTGAAGAAGATTAAATCTCACAATGGTCTCTATATATTTGCTCTGAGAAATAAGTTTCTATACCTGTGAAAGTTGGCAGCTGTTGTGGCTAAATATCTTTTTGTTCTTTTACAGGATGTTTTATCCTCAGGGTATGTGTATGGGGGTGTTTTTTAACAAGCTAATTAAATAGCATTATTTTCCCGTAATGGAGATTATCTAATTGGCTAGCTATTTAATGGCCTATTTTGATATTTAAACTAATTCATACCTATAGCTGTACATACAGTGGAAATAAGGGCTACCCATAATAAGAAACTTGTAAGAGGGGATAGGCAAACACGAATTGTTAGGAGTCTTTCCCCATCCTTATTCTGTTGCCTATGGCTTCAAGTAAAACATGTACTGTGAGAATAAATACAGAAGACAGCATTAGTTTGTCAGTTTGGAATTAAAAAAAGTAAGAATTTCTTCATTTGTATATACCAGCACTGGTGTTTTACTACTGACTGTGTCATGAGGTTTTTATGTTGATTCTCCCCCACCCCCCCTCCCCCTGCCAAAATAAGGAATTGAAAAACATGACTACAGCTGGAAGAGGGTGTGAGAATTCACTCCATTTTTTTCATAGTAGTTTTGAAGCTAAAACACGTTCACAATATTCAAAGAGAATATTTCAGAAAGTGAATACAATGACATGATGAAATAGAGTCCTTCAGGTAGGTCTAAAGTATGAAGAATTGATTGACTCCATGCCCCTAGCCTTCAGAGGTCAAAGTTATAAGCCAAGATAACATAACTCTTGAACAAGACTGTGGCAGAAAGTGGAAGAGACAAGAACGGCTGAATTAAATCTAGAGGTTATGTTCACGGTTATGAGGCATTCATCAAGTGCTATCACCTTTATCATTAACGTTTCCAGGAGGAGGTCAGTGGGGACCTGTGACCAGGAATCAAGGAGCTCTCTCCCTTCGAGCACTGTGGAAAAAAGTCTGTGATGTGTGTCTGCCTTTTTCACTTGCAGACCTCCTTCTCTTCATATGCTGTAACTGATTTTAATAACGTGCACTGGAGGACGAGTCCCATTCTGCATGTCTTTTTTTCCTGCTTGTCATCAGGTAAAGTTGGTTTGACTTGACTTCAGCTGCAGGCATTCGCTTATTTTTGGTGGGAATAGGATGAAGAGGATTAAAGCCAGGTCATCAACAAAAAAACCTTTTCTGGGGGCTGCAGTCAGCTGTCTGGAGAGTGAAGCAGCCCAAAGGCTCCAGATGCAGATTAAGTAGCACTTGCTGTGCCAGAAAGAGGAGGAAGGGGTAAAAACACTGTTGTGGCAGTGAAGTTACAGCCCCAATGATAACTTAGGAAGGGCTCTTCTCATACCATCTTCTTTCATGCAAAAAGTGGGAATTTCTTTTCTAATGACATACAACATAATTGCACAAAGGTTTTTCTGTTTTTCCTGCACACCATCTCAGTCCCTTACACATCACAAAGCTGATCGCAGTATCTGCTCACTTGGACATGACTGAGATTAAGATCATGCCCTAACTTTTTACTGAAGCTTAAAGTCTTTGTTCTACTCCTCACTTGCAGTAGTTCTAGTATTGGAGTATTTACTGTGACTATCTGATGAGTAAGAAGCAAACAAACAAAAGGTCTTCAGCTGGTGTTATTAAAATGTTGTGCTATTTGTTTTTTCCTTAAAAGATCTGTGAGACTGTTTTGTTTTTCCTTATGTTCATATTTTAAGATGAAAGATGATGCCAAAGTACTGGGTAAAAAAAAAAACCAAACATTCTCCCCTCCCTTCTCCTTCAGTCAAACTTTTTAGAAAATTCCCTGCATATCATACATGTGATGTGTCAGATATTTTTAAATGCCAAATAACAGTGTGATTACTTAAAAAGTGCAGATACAATTGTATATGAACTACTTTTACAATCAGTGTACTGATTTAACTGGTAAATATAATGCTGTATTTTCCAAAACTTTAAAAGGCATCATAAAAAAAAAAAAAAAAAAATCACACAGAAACATACAGCTCTGTGTGCGTGTCCTTGTTGTTAGGTTACGTTTAGAATGGTGATGTTTTTGTTTGTCTTTAAAAGTGGGCCATTAACTTCATGTCTTACAGAAGTAAATAACAGGAAATGATGAAAAGACAATGTAAAGGTGATAGAAACTGAAATTCTCTGGATCTCTACAGATTTTTCAGTTTTGAATTACAGTTTAAAACAGGCCAAATTCTTCCCAAGTGTATCTCCATTGAAGTGTACTGATTTATGCCATAAATAAACCTGACCTCAGGTATCTAACCTGTGAGAGGGAATGAGTAGAACTACTTTCAAAATCATACTGCATAACTTACTGCTTTTGCCTTTAGGTTGGTGATTAAACCCTCAGTTCCTTTTCCCCTGTCTGATTCTGGGCTGCCATGAGATTTCCTATTCAATGCTATAATTAGGTAAGAAGGAGACGTATTTGGAAAGACTGTGTTGTAATTATACAGCATTAGATGAAGAGGTCACACAAGATCGGTGTTGGGACTTTCCAAGCTGTGCTTGTGCTTCTTGCTCCTGTTACAGAAGGTTTTTTTTATTGATTTCTGAAAAATGGTACCCAGTACTGCAGGTGGCATCATGCCAGTCTGTCCCAGCTAGATTCTGACAGAGGATCCAGGCAATGTGCAGAGCCTATAGAAAGTCAAGCTTGTGGCTGCAACTTTGGCCAGTTTTCCTACTTTGATCCCCTGTTTTGTTATGGTGACTGAGACAAAGCTTTGTTGCAGGCTGGTAGCTTTTGGCAAATGGATTGAGTGCTGGGAACTTGCTGAGAAATGCACATATGGGAGGACAGAAAGTGGTGGAAATCCAAATCATAAAATTGTGTTAGTAGGTTTATTTCCCGTGGCGAGGTAGTAGATGTTGAACAGTGAGAAGCTGCTGTCATGGTACAGCGGAAAGAAAGGCTTCAAAACATTTGTGCAAAATCAGAAAATACGGCTTTTTTTTTTTTTTCTTTCATAAGTAGAAAGAATATGCCTATTACCAGGACACATTAAAGTTGTGTCCTTTCCATAAAGGTACTTTTTAATTTTCATTCAGCAGTCCTGATGTAAATAGAAAAACAAAAAAGGATTAATGTGTACTGTAATATGAGATATTAAGAAGTTGTACATTAAATGCCAAATGTTAATTGTGACGATTATTATAAGCCTGTGTTGGTTTGCCATGGTGTGGCATTCTAACTGGCTTCTGGTCTTAATCCTTTGGAGCTTTGGGGTAACAAATGTTACAGCCCTGCAGCCTGGGGAATGTGCAATAAAAATGCAGAGGTCCCAGCCTTCTTACATGAAAGAAGATAGCAACATTTCCACTGAAATTAGATGGGAACAGGCTTCAAGATGGATGTCTGCTTACACATGGAACACTTACAGCAAAGAAATACCTAATTAGATAACTTATATTTAGAGTCTTGTAGTCCTCTATACAGTTTTCATAAATGCAACATGAGCTTTATACATTGATAACAGCAATAGAAAAGTAACATAGCAAAGAGTCATTCGAGATCTATCAGGTCAACAGTTGAATCAGCAATTTGCTCTAGGCCGTTAGATATGGCCTAGCTGATGACGGATCGCTATTCAGGTAGAGGTTCTTCATTAGAAATTCTGTCTTCAAGATCTAAACATGAGGCTCATAATAGCAGCCAAATGGGTTAACTTTGTCTGGTTGCCTTCTGTTGGCTGAAGCTTATGCTGATTTGTAACGATGGCAACGTTTCTGTTCTCAGGTTGATGTGAGGAATTTTTTCAGGCATAGGAATATATTGCCTTATCATCTTTAGTTTTAATGAGTTTGTTACTCATTGAAAAGTGACAGCATAGTAGTCAACTAAGTTCTCTGCTTTCTGAGAGGCATATTTTCATTATCTCAGTGCTATGGGCAGGGTAGATGTCACTGTTTTAAGCTGTTTTGATTCGCAAGGGTTTTTCTACTATGACATTAATGATACTTTATAAAATGGAAATACATTGGCTGCCACCTCACAAGACTGTATTTGTTTCTTCCACGGCTACACTGAATTAATAGCTCAGTCAATCAGTCTGAAAAAGAAACCCAAGTCTCTGTCTTCTTTTGTCACTTCCAAATAATTCATATCTAAAACTAGCAATGCTTTGTATTGATGAATAAACGATCTTGTACTTTGACTGAGTATCATCACAGTTTTACTGCTCCCATCATTTCCCTGAGTTATTCACTGTTACATCCGACTTTATTTTGATAATTTCTGCTGATCAACGCACTTTACAAGTCCATTCCATTTTTATCCCACAAAATTGTTAACATTAACCAATTAGCATTAGTTCCAAGACTCATCCTTGGAGGAGCACCTGAACAACTTTCTTCCACTCCAGTGCAAATCACTGTTATTTTTCTTTAGTTAATTCTTTACACAGTTTACAATTCTTGTACTACAACCTGTCTTTTACAGCTGAACTCATGATTTTTGTTGTAGCGCTATATTGAACATACAGTAATTTATTTGAACTTAATTTCAATTTATCTTGTTTATAAAGCAATTATTGCCTTAGTCTGGAACAATCTGTTTTCAATAAAATTCAACACAAGTTTACCAAACTTCCATTAACTTAGATGCCTATCTTTTATACACAAGTTTTGAGGGATAGAGTTTTGGTCAACTGAGATAAGACTACTGATCTTAAATTTGCTTGCCTAATGTTGTTTTCTTCTTCTCTTCCTTCTTAGAGAGAGCTACAAGCTTTATGATTTTCCTGTTGTTATATGTTATTGTTCTGCTCTTAATATTACTACAAGTTCCTGTAAGCACATTCCCTGTTCCTTGTTTGATCAACTTAAATTTGGGGATTTTGCTCTTATCTCAGGATAAAGGTTCACTATCTGGTATTTCCCCTGGCTGTCTTACCTTTGATCATAACCAATGTCCTTGCCTCTGTTTTCAATACAGAAAAGTATTTATTTGGTTTTGGGACCATGTCTGACATTATCTTTAATCTCTGTGTCATTCTTAGTGAATGCTATCCGTTATGTTTGGGTCATTTTTAATTTTACTCTCTAGGCTTCCCAATAACTCCATTACCTTCCTAGGGAAAGTTCTGACACTTCTTTAGCAACTCCTTCCCTGCTTAGACAGAGGAGTATGTAGAAACACTCTTCTAGCATTTCTCTTCTACTTTAGTGAAATTACGCTACCTGCAGAGAAACTGGAGTGTGAAGGAGGGGTGAAGGAGCAACGGTGGGACTGTGTGAAATAGAGACCTACTGTCATCATTGCACTTGCTAGTTGCTACTTACTGATATTAAATTAGAGGGCTAGCTCTTAAAGAAAATAGTGTGTTCTCTAATTTACTTATAGCAAGGAATCATTAAAGTAGTAGCAAGATACCTGAGAAAAACTCATCAACGCGTGCAAACTGTCTGCAAGGGAAACTTTAAAAAGTGCTATTTAAAGTCATCAGTAACAGACTAAAAATTTAAACAACTAGTTGGTGTGGAAAAATTATGTAGAATCTATGCAAATCTCAAAATCCTACAGAAGTCTCTCAAATATATGACCGAAAGGAAGGGCTTTTCAGTCTCTGTGAGGGTCAAAAAATACAGATAATTTTGGAGGGTCATGAAAGGTAATGAATTCTAATATTGAAGTTGTGGAATTAATTATTTGGAGACTATATTCCAATGGTAATCTCTTTTATTAATTCTACCAGCTTTCCTTTTTCTGTGTTTCATATGATTTACCTGTTCCCTGAAATGTAAATCCCTAAGAGGGAGAGCACTTTGTTCACACCTCGGTAACACTGCAATTAAAATTATTGATGTAATACAACTATCCTACTGTAACAATGACTCCATGATAAAGTAAATGAGGTGACCTCATTAGTATGAAAAACTCTGTTCCTCAGTGCAAGAGGATTTCTGACACTTGTGTACTTTCTTCCATAGGGTGACTTTGGAGTGATCGTTGTTCGATTTCATTTGGTGTTCAGTAAGGAAAAACAAAACCATAGCTACAAAGAACAGGAATGGCATTAAATAGCCATAGGCATGCCGATCCATACTAATTATGTGCAAACTGAAAACCAATGTAAGAATAATTTTAAAAGAGAGACAAAGAAAAAAGCATTAGTATGTTCTCACTGCATTACCCTATTTCTCAACTAGCCAGGAAGAGCAGGCCAAACTTTATCTCACGCTGATGCAATTTCACAAATCCTTCTGCCAGCTCAAATTACTTTGGGCTCCCTTAACACTAGACAGAGCTGTTTTTAAATCTTCTGTTTCCTTACCGGACTGGGAGCCCCGATGGCCTTAAAGGTGTAATAGCATCTTCTGGTTGACAGAGCCTGATCTGATCCTGGATATCCCATGACTCTCACTTTTCTGCTATTAAGTTCACATAGTTGCTACTGCCACTCTACTTACTTTCCCTTTAAATCCAGCCAGCTGTCTGTCAATCTCAAATTTTAATACATCTCTATCTTTCTAGTATTTGGTACATACTACAAAACCGGCTTTCCGGAAAGCTGCCAACAGTTCAGGTTCTGAGAGAGCTGAAGAACACGCTAAATAATAGCAGCGTAAATGTATTATTCAAACATAACTTACTTTTTTTGGTTCTGCTTGCTGTCACCTGAAAAGGAATAAAATTTAAAACATGTAGAATAACACTGCTGCAATGAGATATTGTTAAAATACTAATAACAACTAGTTAAAAAATGTGTTGTGTAGACACTTTTATTTTTTTAAACATTTGGTATGCAATTCAAACTTCTAGAGACTGTAAGAAAGCTGGGAATCCTAAAGTAAGAGTGTGCACTTTACCAAGAACATATTAGTATTGTCTGTCCAACGACACTTGAAAAAACATCAGGCAGGATACCATGTCTTAAAAGAACACTATCTGCATCTCAACAACAGTATACCTTGATAGGTGGTCCACAAATGAACAAGTTATTTGTACAAGGGACCTGTCAGTGCAGGTTTGGGCAAACTTTGTATTGTGGGTGCAGTAGTGCTAACTGATACAGGACTTTAACCTGCCTTGAAAGGACTACTTCTTAGCAATCATTTCTAAAGATCTTAACTTTTTTTTTCCCCTCCTCCCTGTTCAGCTTGCTTGCTTTCTTTCCCCGCCCCCCTCCCCACCCTTTATCTCCTGTCTTCCAAAACGGAGTCGTGGCTTAGCCGCAAGGATGACAGAGCTCTTCTAATTGAAGAAATGGATCCAAGCAAACACGCTGAGCTTGCTGATGGCCCAGACGTAGGTCTGGGGAGGCATTTCCTAGGCAGGCATGCCTCACTCTGTCTGCGTGTGTTCATTTGCGCGTGAGTGAGATGGCTGGAGCATAGCAGTAGCTTCAAGCAAAGACCAGTCTGGCAAACCAGCTGGGGGGCGGGGGAGAGTTTTTCCCCATAGTTGGGAAAAATTTAGAATCTAGGTCTTCTCTTCCCCTTGCCAGTGTGTCCCTTGTTATGTCAAGATAGGAGAACCCACAGATATCTTGCCAGGGCTTATGTCTTTCCACTAAATAATAGCTATCCCTGGATTTTTGTTTGCTAATTAAATTTACAGGCATCTATCATTTATCTCATGTTTTGAACTCTTCGTCACCCTTTCACCTGGTGTCACAGCCAGTCACCTGGGAAAAGATAAGGTATAAACTTGGTTAATATTGAAAAGCTGGCCTTGTTGCTCAGGTGATCTTATCAGGCGGTATTGACTGATAGACTTAGAAAGCAAAATTACTGGCAGCTTCTGCACAGTTAACATACTATGTGGCAAACTTATTGCTGTACTGGAATACCCAAGCTATATTTAGGAAAGGTGGTTCAGAAAACTGTACAGCAGCATTTTACCCAAGCAAATTAGTCCTTTGAGTACCTCTGTGACATGGACTGACAGTTTTGCTCTTGACAACTCACGAAGAGATTGCTGCAGCATAATGAAATGGGCATACATCTTTCTTTAAGTATTTTGCACTGAAGTTTGAGTTCATCTGTTGGTATAGTGCTCAGACAGAGTATTCGGCTCTGTAGCACAATAATGTGTTTTGATTCGTTGATATAGAAAATAGAAAATATGATATAATCATATAATAAGCTAGTTTATTGTGAAGAAATAGTGTTACATTTTTCCTCTTAAAAACCTCTTAAAGTTTTTTTTGACTTTTATACTTCAGCTTTTTTAGCCTGTGCCAAAGTTGTTACTCTGCAGTAAAGAAAAAACCCTAGGTTGCTTTAAGTCAGGAGGTCGTGCACGTTGTTTTGGTAGATGTCCAGTTTTGTGTCTTCAGCAAAAGATGAACATCATTACACTTCAGCCTACCTTTTGAAGCCAATATTAACAAATCAGGTCCTGTCTTCAGTGTTGAGTATATTCTACCTTCAAAGCGGAAAGTGGATAAAGTGGTAGGGGTCAAACCGTTAGTAATTGCAGTTATGAATTCTGAAGCATCATTCCAAGTGTTTATACAGGTGTATAAAGCAGGGTGAATTGGCCTTGACCAGGCTGAATCTGTCTTTGTTTGGCAAAAGTAACATATTGTTTAATCCTCTGCTGTGGGTGATGGTAGTGCTTTGTGATTTGTTTGGAGGTGGGGTGCACTGGGGGGGAGGCAGGAGTTTTTCTGCCCCCTCGCCAAGTTGAAGGCTGTCAAGGAATGTGGCCTCTGTCGGCAATATGGAGAGCTCTGGAGAATGCACATCCTGACGTGAAGTATCAAAAGCCTGCATGCTGTTCTCTGATCTTGACTTCGCAAGACAGCTGGGAAAGCACTTTTTTGCACTTTAGTTTTACCCAGTCAGAAAGTATTTGCCAGTATGGCAGCACAGTACAGGAAAAGGACCTTATTAATTCAGGCATCTAGTTTAAAGAGAGGTAGACTCTAATATGTATGTGATATAATGACCACTCACACTGTTCCTGAAGTGTTACCCTTGAGCAACAGAAATTAAAATTCATCAATGCGGAAGAAAGTGTGTCACAATGGATATCAGATATTTGAGTGTGGTGGGATAGCGAGGCCAGTTTGGAAAAGACTCCTATTTCATTATTTCTCTGCCTTCATAATTCTCTTACATCTTTAATGAGGGCTCATGAATGAATTCAGAAATAGGTTTTGAGATGGACAGACTGTCATTCTCCCTCCACTTCAGTCTCAGAAACCACAAGCCATCTGAGAGCTGGACTGCTTTTTACTTCAAGAGGAAGAAATTGGTAAGATTTAGATCAACCAGAAGAATAAAGAGAGTGTCTGGGGGGAAAACACCCGAATCCTCAAAGGGCCACTTACTGCCAGCATGAATCCAAGAGATTTTGTTATGCTCAGAACAGGCTGTTAATGTATTATCGTTCCATAACGCTCGAATAAATAGGAAAGGAACTGATTGCGCAATTTTTACTTCTCTATTAGCTTAAAACAGAGCATCTTCAAGCAAAGTGTTTGTTTGCTGAACCACCTATTTGTATACATAAGTGGGTACATAACGGCAATATATTTCAGTTTCAGAAAGCACCAGAGGGGGACAAATAATGTACTCCATAGCTGAGCTGGCAAATTTGAAGCATCCCCTTAGCTATGTTATGGTTAGGACAGTATGTCTGTAGTCAGGATTGAGAAGCAACAGCTGTGCAGCCGCTTCTTTCTGTTAGCAGGAGTAGAAAGTTTGTGCCAGATGGGATGGGTGGCTGAACCCTTGACTCCGGTGTAATAGGTAAGATAAAGAAATTCCCCTAATTGTTGTGTTGTGCTGCTTGGATCCTGCACCAAGGATGTCTTCATGAATTTTCTTCTTGAATTCAAGATGTCTTCTTGAATTTTAAGATGGGTCCTTCGTGCCTCACAGGCAACTAAATGTAAGAGCAAGCGTGAAGCACCAGCCGCGTACCGCGTAGCAGAGCGGCTGCCGTGTCCTCGTGCGGCCGAAGCCCCACGGCACAGCCTCCACAGCCCTCGTCCCGCAGCGCCCAGGGTGGGCCCGCGCCGGCGGGGTGCAGGCGGGGAGCGTTACGGCCCCATTCGCTCCATCGCGGAATTCCTGGTGGTGACTGGGAATCCAGCTCAGAGCCAAGGGTCAAGCTGTGCTGACGTTTGTGTAACCACAGAACGCGTCCTCATCCCGAAGGAAGCGCAGTGTAAGCAGCGGATCGAATTGCACTGTGCCCTGTATACGTCTGGAGAAAAATACCACCTGATCTTTCATTCTGCTCTTTGCTATCACAGTTGAGTAATCCTACCATTAACATCACTGACTGTTTGCACAGAATTGAATATGAGATCGGTAAAATCTTTGCATGTTTGTTCTTGAATTATTTTGATTACAGTGTCACAGTTCCCGGTCAAAATATTCAGTTTTCCTTGAAAGGAAGATGTCTCTGTACCCAAAGTGAACTTCTGTTATGAAGATGGGTTGGGCTGGCTTCTTTAAGTTTATAAGACTTCATATTTCAACTTTCAAATGGGGAAGCAAACAGAAACGATCCCTGGTTACTGGGGTGGCTCACCGAAACCTCTGCCTGCCTGGAAATTTTCTTACCGTAAAAGAGTTTTGATTTTAAACAGAGAAAGAATAATGCTTCAGGTGTTTATGTTGATGCTACTTCTCTGCTTCTGACATGGGCTAGCCGTTCATTTCATAGCATTTCTCTGGCAGAAGCTCCCCTAATGAATCTCTGCTGTGCTTTTGGTAAGTCTCCAGCAGCTGTCAGCAGGGAATGGATATGTCTTCCTTGCTCTGGCTGGGAGGCGTGCGTGCATGTCTCTGTTCTTTGGTGTATTAAACAGTCTTTCATGGGAGTGCCGAGACACGTTGTCTATAGCTGGTAGCATTCCTATTGATAATTTCCTTAAAAAATTAATTAGATTTTCGCTTGTGTTCCACAAGGCGATTGATTATAGCTCCACTGATAGCACAGAGGTCACTATTTCTTATTTGTGTAATAACTACATATAGGAGAGACCAGCAGATGCATTCGTACACATATAGAGGACAGATAAGAAGTAACGCTCTGTTCCAACAAGCCAACTTCATATCGATGGTGAGCGGCGTAACAAGAGCTCTGTACCCCTCTGGGAAAAGGAGAGCAAGGCACTAAAGCTTCCCAAGATTTGTGAGGGGAAAACGTCACCGATTCTTATTTGCAGTTTAAAGAAATGTGCATTCTGGAGAGGGAGGCAAAAAATCTCTTTATAATTTTTTTGCAGTGTCACATTAGTGCTTCTGTATTGTACCTGTTTGTTAGTTATATCTAAAAAATTGTCTTCAGTGCTACAGATTTATTCTTTGCTTTTGCATAATGTTTGAACTGTTAGAGAAGTTCAGTTCAGTGCTCGCCTTCTTACAGCAATTCAGAGATTTTTAGCACATTACTTAGTGGTTTTTTGATGTTGGGTTGGGTTGGGTTGTGGGTTTTTTGTTCCCCTTTGTATTCCTAGCGAGGAGGGCAGGTACAAAATAATTCCTTGTACATTCACCTAAACCGATGATCAAGCCTCTCTTTTGGCATCTGTTTTAGCGGTGGCTGGTAGGATCTGTATTTTTCCAATTTTAGAAAAAGATACTTTTGGCAACGTCAGCCACATATTCCATTTTTGTCTTTTTTTTAAAAATAAAAATGATTTTCTTTATGGATGAAATTTTCTGGAGGGAGGTTTGGGGATTTTTTTTGTTGGCTTTTAAATTTTAAATGGCTGTTCTTTCCTTTATCTCCTTTACGCATGTATGCATTTACAGTTCTTCCATTTGAAAGGCAAGGTTAAAGTTGCCTCTATAAATCTCTAGAATTAGCTTTAAAAAAAATCTGTAAAAATCTGAAATAAAAATAAATTGTTAAAGTACTAGTCCTGTATTTTTTAAATTGCATGAGTAAATTATTTTTTAAAGCATGAGTAACTGTTTTTCCAAATATGTTGGCCACTTTTTCTTGTTGTTTGGGGTTTTTTTAAAAATTAGATTATTTAGTTAGACTCTAACCTAAAGAAAGTAGGAGTAAGTCATTTGTGCGTGGACGTACTTTGTGCTTCTCACTCATCATGGCAGTCTTGAGGAGTTTGTTAATGCAACTGTTGCTAGTTTGCAGAGGAGTGAGAGGGATGTTACAGTATGGTAGAACAAATTCTTTTTTTTTACTTATTTTCCTACCTACGTAGCTATGTAAGTTAGAAATTAGCATTTGTTCACAGATGTTGTGTGTAGATTATACAAGTCATCACAAAAGAGTGCTTATATCATCATCTTGCACCTTTTCCTTACTTTAAGATATGTAAATAAATCATAAAAAAGGGAGTATAGGTCTCCAAGGAAAACATGACACAGTATCTTATTTTTGCATGAAAAAGTATGCAAAAAAAAAAAAAAAGTTAAAATTTGATATTGGATGGCTCTGTGGACCTAAAAGGATTTTGACATACGTATGAATGATACAGATGTAATTGAATAATCATGTCACACTCAGCTGTGTGCACATCAAGCAGCTTGCATTCTGCCTAAAAGTCAACTCAATGGTACTTACTTTTATCACAAGATCTTCAGCATCCTTGAATGGACACAAGCACACAAAAAGGGTGTTTCTTTGTTTTGTTTTTAACAATTGGCTCTTTAAATAAGTGCTTTCTTCTCTCTCTCTGTTGTGCACTATTCTGCCCAGTATTATAAGCGTTGGATAACTACTTATTAAAGTTCTGTGTAATGATTCTGAAAAAATAAATGAAAAGATATAAAGAGGTAAAGGTAATATGAATATATGTCAAGATTATTATGAGTATTGTAAAACTATGTTTCAGGTGTGTGTGCTTTTACATATAAGGCAATTTAGTGTATAACAATACATTTATTTGTTAGGCTGTACTTAAAATCCAACTCAGCTACACATGCACATAAATATTTTTATGTATATATAAAACTCAAAATCCTCCTCTTAATAAAATCAGTGATAATCTTGTACTTTTTTCAGTGGAGGACTACTTTTCCTCCCAGACCTGTAACATTTCAGCTCAGAGTACACAAAATGACATAAAATACCTAAGTGTAATATGCTATGTGAGGCATGTTCACTTATGGAAGTAACGGCACTTATTGCTCTGGGTATTTAAAGAAAAAAGTCTCTTATAGGGAAACATTTAAATATGTAATTTGTATTACAAATTTGTAATACATTTTGTCCATTCCATATTTATTTTCTGCTGTAGTCCTCGTCAGAAGGCAAAGTGAAAAGTGCCCCATCAAGTGAGTTAGCTCTTCTGCCACTTCCTTATCTTGCAGAAGCAAAATCCTTATCAGGGACAGGATCTGTAGGAGGCAGCCATAGACCATTAGCTCTTCATATGTATATCCTTCAGCTTCACCCCACGCGTGCTTTGTAGCTAATGGCATTCTAGATAAGCATCTTTCAGTTCTGTGTTTTAATTAATGATCATTTTTGCCATTATCAACTGTCTACTTCATGAGGATATGTGAGAGCTTTGCCGCGTATCATCAGTCAAATGCTCTGTGTATGCTTTCGCTCACACGCGCACTGTGACAGTATTTAATGCAACCCTTAGTAACTTCCTACCTTGTCTGAATAATTAATGGACCCTCACATTTAAGAGTCTGCCTAAACATGAGATTTTGTATGAGTCCTTTTTGTGGTCAAAAATACAGTTCTCACCTGGAATAAAAGGCCCCCGTATGTCACTCATCACAACAGGGCAAAATGCTTAGCATCTGTTAAACTCATCAGCTGTTACATCAGAACTGCTGTTTGAGATCATTTTGTGCTGAATGTTACAAGATTTGTGATGAAAGTACATAAAAGTCCCTGCATGTTCGCTGTATTCTTGTACATTATCAGTTTTCTACCTACCCCTTTCAATCTGACTTGCTGATGCTCCTCTGGTCATAGTCACTGCTCTCAAAACATTTTGAATCCTGAGAGGAGACAGAATACTCACCCGTTTGTCCTCTATCTCCTCTTCCCTTTCCTCAGTGATGTACATAGGAAAAAAAAAGAGTAAATAACTCTGTTACTTGTTTCTTTTTGAAAACAACTTGTCAGTTTATTTTTGTGTCTGTGTGTATGTGACCGGGGAGGGGAGAGGAATCTTTTATTTATTCTGTGACAAAATTCTTCCTTTTACTGACATTAGAATTAAGTGTAGAAATAGTGCCAGACCAACAAAGAAAAATATAAAGCAAAATATTAAGAAAATTGATTTTCTCCTTTTAAATGACATAATTTCTCAAGGAAATGGATGAATGCTTTAATTGCAAAGCGAAAGTATTTTCACACAAGGCAATGTTAAGTGAAAGGCTTCTGAAATAAAGCATCCACTCGCCATGGGCTGAAACACAGTAAGAGACTCGAACTGTAGTGAGGGAAGGACAGTTTGCACTCTGAAGGACAATGAAGCTGGACTTACCTGCTTCATCTAGGTAAGCAAAAGCTTTTCTCTACTGAAGTGGGCATTAGATCAAGGACTGAATACCTGTACTGTCAGGCGGAACTTAAAAGTACAAACAAAAAAATGAACATATTTAGCCATGAAATATAACCAAGATATTGCAAGCATCTATGAAACATTAGAGTGATGACAAATGGGTTATTATATGTCTTCAGAATGGGATTAGTCTTATGGTACAAAGTGAAAAGTACATAGGGGTCATTTTGCATCTAAAAATTAAATACGTATATGTCAACACACATAATATCCAAAATATGTTAATATATAAATGCATATATTTCATATAAAGTGTGTTTTGAATAATAATATTCTCATAGGAAATGAAAGTAATAAATATTTTCCGTTACTTAGGGAGAAAGCATTATATGGTAAAATCTGCTGCTAAAATAAGCTCGTTAATGAACATGTGTATCAATTATGTAACTTCTGCTAAACTAAAACTCATTACAGTTTTGAAGATTTAGCCTTCAAAACAAAATGTGTTTGATTTTATGTGCATTAATAATATTCCTAGTGACAGGTAAGCATGAATGTAAATAGATACTGAACTTTTTTTTTAATATATATTTTTAGTTCAAAAGCTACCAGAGATGATAAACACTTGCTCATCAAATGCAGCTTAGATGTCTCCGCGCTCCACACTGTAAACAAAACTGTTCTCGCAAGGAATTAAAGGACGTGATTCTAAATCCTTTGTTTTCTAGGTGGTGGAGCTCTCGCTTTAAAAAGGTTTCCAGTTCTTAGGCAGGCCATGTAGCCGGGTTTGCATCTCTTGCTAGGCACATCTTGGTTAGTCCATTGTAATTACTAAAAAGCTCTCTGAACAGCGTAGAAGTGCTTTTAAAAAGAATAGCAGAAAACTTCCTAGTGCAATTTCTTCTGCAACTTAATGGCTTAAGGAAGGTGAAAGAATTTTTTCTGTGTGTGGTGATCCTGAACATTTGCTTAACTATTTTCTTTCCATCCCATTCCTACAGGACTTGCAAGAAGTGGATTTTCTGTTTTCAGTACCTCTGTAATGAAGGGGGAAGGAAATTTGCTGTTCCCAAGGCAATAAACTGCCTTGCTTTGTTTTATTGTTTTAGATAATTGAATATCTGTGAAAGACATTCAATAAAGTCATTGGAGATTAGTCTTCTAGTCATAGAAAAGCACAGGGAAAGGTTTTTCTACTGGGCTTGATCTAGAAAATTTAATTTAGTGCCCATTGCTTTGTTGCTGGCACCATCATCATGTATATTGTTTTGCACAGGGCCAGAAAAAAGCAGGCTGTGATATCCAATTAATGTTACCTGGATGAGTGAAGAGCTATCATTTGTGAGAGTTGGCTCAGTTCATGACAGAGGAAGGGCCTGCGTCTTATTTCTCACACCACAAGGGAACTGGAGCCTAAGTGCTGCTTTTTGTATTTGAAAAAAGGAATTATTTTTGTAATACTATTATTAATGTGAGTTCTGAACCCACTTCCTACCCTGTACTGATTGGGTTAAAAGAAAATTATTAACAAATAAATATCGGGGCTTGAAGCTGCAAATAGCACCATCTTTGCTGTTAATGAACAGCATAGGAATTATTTCATTGTAATATCCAGAAGCTGCTAAAATCTGAATCCACTGAGATTCACAATTATCATTAATGAAATATAGTATTTTCAGGATGGTGGAAAATAGCCAGGCTTTAATAAAATATTAACGGGCAGAAACTCTGGATTAAATATTCATCTTGGTGCCTTTGGAGGTTATGTTCTATTGCTACCCTACAGCCCATTAGTAAATAATGATCTAGTGGCAAAACCTTTTGGGACATAGTATAGCTTAGTACAGAATTGCTGTGTAAAGTTAAATCATAGGATTTACATATTTTCTATTTTGTAGCGTAGTTACATTGTTTACATGGAAAAAAGTAGAGTCAGTACCGATAGTCATCTAAATCGCATCAGTAGAGGTAAATTACCAAAGTTGATCTGGAGGCATTTTTAGTGCATGATTCCACCAATACTAATGAGAGCTGCCTGGCTGCATACGGTCTCACTCCCTGCCACACTAGATGCTTGTCTTGCTCAGCCGTGCTGGCCAGCATCTCTAGCAAACAGAGCTGTGCAACTTGAAGTAGGATTGGAAAGAGTTGACGAGGCTTCCGTGCGTGTCTTGTCCTAGTAATCATAATAGAAACACTTTAACATTGCTGATTTGTGAAGGGATAACTGAATTTCCCATGAAAATAAAGATGCAAGCATTTCTCTGTCCTGCAGAGCTCATGCAAAGCGTGGTGTTGAAATTGATTAGTAATGGAAAGTCGGGGCTTTGACATACCCGTTTTTTAATAAAAAGGATCTTGATTTAAAATCAGTCTTTCATTTAATAAGCAAACATTCATAATGACATTGCAGCATCTCATGAGAGTTGTACTTGAGCCAAAGAATTTGCAACATGTGGAGAACAAGGATAAGTAGCAATCTAAATACAGCTTTCAAGATGAACGGTGGCTCGTGAGTTGCATGGCGTGCTGCTTGCTGCCTGCGGAAGAGGGAGAGGGGCATAGTGCCTCAGGGAAGATGTATTTCAAGTAGGCAGCCAGACTGCAACTCACAACTTACTCTTCATCGGAGTGCTATCTACCTATTGTGTTTGAAAGAAATTGCCAGTGTGAACGCCGTACCAAGACATTTCTATCTTTGGTGTCAAAGATGATGCGATTCATTTGTATGTAAAAGTCAAAGAGCATAGTGACATGGATGACATTCAAAATTATATCGGCTTTGTTATTCAGCCACAGGTATGGACTAGCAGAATTACAAAATACATAAAGTTATTTAATCTGCAGTATAGTTACATTTCTGCCGTTTCTGATTCTTTTTAATGGATAGTATCAATTGTAACTGGTTGTGAATGATGTGGAACAGGGAAGATTGCAGCTCCCCAAAACTGAAGGTGCTGTATCTCTGCGAGCCCTAACAGTTCATGAAAAGCCAAGTCCTCACAGAGACTTGAGGCATGCCCATGGTTTCCAGTATGATTTCTGGAACACTTGAGAAAAGAAAATTGGGCAGACAGGAAACCAAGACACTTTTTCCTTTGACTTGCAAACATACTAAATCACCGTTTTCTTTTCTTGCATGGATTTCAACAGAGTGTGAATTGTAAATGACAAGTATCTGAGAGAGATCCGGATGGATCGATGGATGGCTGCTGTTTGTGTTGTTTGTATTCTGTTTTGGGATTTTATGAGAGTGGAGAAGTCTTTTTGTTTGAAAATTGTGGTAAGCCTCAAGAGGCTTAACGGAGTTGGAGCTTTATTATGCTAAATGGCTTCTTGTGTATTTCTGTGCTCCACTTAATGATATTCATGAAATATTCTTATTTCCTAGGAAATCCATTGAACATCCTCCTACAGGGTTTAGCTTATTTAACAAGTTAAGTAAGGATCTTCCTTATTTGTGTACATTAAACTCAAAAATCAATATAATATACTAGTCAATATAATTTACTATTATAAGTGAGGTGGGTTTTTTTCCCTCTAGGGAAGTATCTTTTGTATAGTCATCAGTTCTGCATGGTAACATGTGGCTGCAATATCCCAACCCAAAATTTAGCTAGTTCATGTAAATAGTTCAGGAAGCGCTGTGGAGTTCGGTGCCAGCTCAGCTCAGACAGTGTTTGTTGGACACAACTCCTTCCACGTACAGCTTTTCTCACATACATGCATCTCCTTTCCCAGGAGTTAGGAATCCAGGGGGGCTTAGCCAGTCCTGCGGCAGCTCCATAGATTTATTTGGCAATTTGTCCTGGCTAATAACTCGTCCTCAAGTGCTGAGGAGCAAACTGTAGCAATACTAATGTGGTTTTCTGTAGAAACATCTTGGATTGAGAAGGGACAACAACAGGTTTTGCATTTTAAGATTTCCTGGGCATGACTGGAGCTGACTTTGCGTCAAGCCATTTTGCGTTTTCATACCCAGCTGTTTTGCTTGCTGGAGCCTGGTGCCGAGTGCCATGTTTTGCTGAGCTTTTTAGTTTCAGCTCTGACTTATGTAAATACAGATATATTCTTGTCACACAGTTTCTTCTAACAAGTTCTGATAGCTCTGAGACGGTTCCGTGCTAAACCTGGATGCTGCCGTGGATACTGCATTATGAATGAAGGCATCCAGCTCTATGGGTGACCGGGATATGGTTTCTTTCTTAATGGATGGCTGATAGTGATGGCAGCTATAATATTAATTAGAAAATAAAAAAAATAACAGAAAAGATAAATTTTGCATATGAGTGAAGAATCCAAAAAGTGGAAGGTACACATCTTCACATCTTATTTATTAAGAAAGAAATGTTTTTACAAGTATTAGCAGGTATTACAACTTTACAGGTTGTATTGTATGTTTGCATGAAAATGTGATTGTACGAGATATTTTTATTTCTGGGCAGTAAATAATATCTCTGCATTATGAACTGCATATATATGCACTATATGTGGATCTATAGTCATGGTAATCTTACTACTTATAAGGAAGTATACACAGCAAATTATTTTATTGATTTTAATAATACTTGAACTAAGTATGAAATGAGTATAAACGTGATGTGTATATAAATATATAGAGATCTATGTATCTCAGTTGATTGAATAGGTTCTACACTTGTGCATATGAAGGAAATGAACACTAATGCCATAGCGCTATAGAACTGTTGCAAATGTGAAACTAAATTTATTTACCTAGTCAGGCTGTCCGACTGCTGGAGTAAGAGGAGGTTAATGAAGTTGGAATACTAACTTACACACTATGTTCAACACCATCTGAGTTAGGTAATGGAAGAAGTGTGTGCTATAATTCATATCTAGAGGTAAAGGTGCCGCTAGCAGATGTCTGGTACTTTTGTTTCTGCATTGTAAATATAAAATGGTTCTACAAAATATTTGCAATGGCTTCATTTCTCTCCAAGTAACTGCCCTGGTTTTAGTTTGCAGCTGGTTTTACTCTTGATACAGTGTGAGGTTACACTCAGGAAAATGAGTTGCTCAGTTAAGTAACTGTGAAACATAAATACTTCAAGTTGTCAACTGCTTCTTATCTTTATATCTATGTGTCTGCGCATGTGTGCGTGTATGTATATATAAATATGACTTCAGAGGAAGACATAATAGACTATGGCTTCTCAAAAAACTATTTCCTTACTGTCAAAAAGATCTCTGCTATGGTTGTTTCTAAATCTCTTGATAAAATTGCAACTGTGGGTACTTGGCCCAGCATTGAGAAGCTAATCTTTGAATGAACCTGTTAGCCAGCTTTTAGGAAGCTGCAATATTGTCTTATAGTTGCTGTTGACCAAGAGTTACGCAAACAAATGTCTGGGAAGTAAATTTTGAGTAGACTTTTATTTGTCTTTTAACAAAAGACTAATCAGCATCTGGAATCTCAATTTACTTGATGGATTTTGAATTATTTACTCTGAAAGGGTAGCATCTTCTGGGCTGTGATTTTTGTTTTTTTCATAGCAGTTTATAAGTTGTGCTATCAGTTGGATTTTGACAAGTCTAAAGTTTTGGGTAGGTTAAGAAGTCCACCTGATATCATTGACCTCAAGTGCCTGAGAAAGTGTCTATTCATCTCTTCTGAAAAACTATCTTTCTGAAGCAATTGTAATTGTTGAGTACCTTTTACAGCACTGTAGTGAGAGTGCTCAGCCAAAACTCTGTTCCCTTCGCATTTTTTTAATTATACTAGCTAAACAGATCTATCAAGCTCCTGGACAAAACCAAATAATCCACTAGCATAATACATCTATTTTATTTATTTATTTATGAATTGGCATTGCATTTTCACTGTGTTCTTAAATCGAGTGGAAGAGTGCCAGCATATCTGAAATATCTCTATTTCCTGTAGCTCCTGGATTTTTTCTGTTGTATACCATCGGAACGCTAAGAAAGCCAAGCCTTTATGTACTCAGCTTTTAAATGGCTGTAATTTTCATCTGCTAACTAGTAGAATAACCTTATCTACAGCTGTATCACAGTTAGTTTCAATCCAATTAATCTTCATCAATATTGCCACCCTTCACATCGTCCTCTGGAAAACTTAAAAGGAAAATAGCTTAATTAGGAACAGCAATGGCATTTCACTTTCAGAAAGATGGAACGTTCAACACACTGTGTTGAAACAATATTCTCCCATTATAATAATTTACATGGCAAACACTAAATAAACATGCATTCAATGGAAGGGCTTTGTGTAACCAGTGTTCACAGAGCAATGTTTTCTTGTGCTCAGGAATTATAAAATTCTCATTAGAAACAATGAATATTATTGTGCTGTTATATAAGCAAGTCAACATCTTGTGGTATGAACTGTACAGGTGATGCAAATTTTAAAATAGAATGAAATTTGACTACATGCTTATACTGTCATATCTGCCTTTTTATACTTTATATTGATTGTGTTCCCATTTCCGTCAATAACTTTTATGTGGCTTTTTAGTAGAAGACTAAACATTTCATGGTGATCTTGACTCTTTGTGCTGTGTGATTATGAATACTGTCCCTATACAGCGCTCAGTAACTCAAAGATGGAAAAGGCAACACTTGTTTTGTAATGCTCAAGGAACTTATACATTCTTTAGAATAAGGAACGCATATTGCAATTAATTTCATTAGCAAAGAATAAATACAAAGGCAGAATGTGTTATATTCTCAGAAACAGATTTATGGAGGGATATTAGATGAGTGCTCTGAAGAATAATATTTAATAATTGCAAGTGATTAGGGAGCTTGATGTTATATTTTATAAAAGTTAGAATTCTGGAGATGGATTACCCACTGCCCTAAAACTAACACAGAAGAGCATTAGGGGTTGACCATAAAGTCTGTTTTCTTCTACAGATTTGTCCAAATGACTATCAAGGAGACTTCTGACCAGAAAATCACTGTCTCAAGCTCCTGATAATCTGATTTGTTAAACTCTGGAATCCTTTTATCAAAAGCGAAGAGATTACGGCCAGTCTCCTCCAACAGTCTCTGTATTCCCTGTAAGTACTGTCTGTATCTTCCAGGTGTGCTTAAAAATATGTTGTTAATGCAAATCAGATCCGAGGAAGGTGTGTTGTAAATTCTATATATGTATGTTCTACATTATTGCATTTGCTAGTTGGGTTTATGATGCTATGGAGCCTAACATCAAGGGGGGCTGTTAGCATACTGTCTCCCTTATAGAGGGAGCAGGACCGTCGCCTCTTCAGACATGACTGGCTGAGCATGAAGCCGGTTTTCTCTTCTTGTCCCTGGCTGTCACAAGCTGGGTGGATTGATGATTGGTCTAAAAATATGAGTTGTGAAACATCCAGTCTGAAAATAAGAATCACGTATGTAATGTTCTTTTCTCGTGTAGTACCTTAGTTGCATATTTTGAGTAGGAAATCAAATTTCCTGTTTCTGTTATTATTTCTTTTAGGAAAATTGGTTTTCTCCCTCGCAGTTTTGCAAAGAGGTAAAGAGCTTCTATACTGTACTGGCTACTTATAACAATGCAGGTCTTCAAAGTAGACAGATAAGAAGAGAAGTTTTCAGGACATTGAGAAGCTCTGACTGAGCTTGTTTTGCAAGAAGAGAAGAAACGGATTGTGATCGTTACTGATGCACCTCAGCCCATTACAGGTGTCCGTGTCGGAAGGCAATGGATTCACCCTGTTGAGGAGCTTAAGGGGAGGAATTTCGGAGGTTACTTTTGTTAAGCCCAGTAACAGCCATATGTCAGTCCCCGAATGGAGATGTGCACTTTTCTTTCGCACTCTTAAGAAAGCTCCCCAGACACGATTTGAAACTGCGTTAGTTTTCCACATGAAACAAGAAAGCTGCAAGAAAGCTGGAAGCCCAGCCTACCTCATGAAAATGGGAACGCAGCAATAATACAGAAATACGCCAGTAACTGGTCCCAGCTTAGCAGTGATTCAGAGTGACCAAATAATATTTGATACAGGCAATGCAATAGAAAACACCACTTTCTTTTGTTATTATTTGCGACTTATGAAGTATTTTCTCTGTTAAGCAACAGCCATTATCTGAGATTGCTCCTGCTACTTCCAGCACTCTTATGCTGCAAACTGCACAGCAAGTAAAGGTCAAATATAATTAGCTGGGGGAAGGGGCTGTCTGTTTTCATCCTCACCAGAGCTTTTATTTTTGTAATTATGAGTAGAGAATAGGTAATGTTACAGAATGAATCTCCAATGAAAATTTAATACAGAGTGGAAACAATCTTTCACACAGTAGTAGCAAATTTAAAGTGTTTCTTATACTCTGTCAAAGTTTCATTCATTACCAGCCTGGAAGTACAAACTGACTTCACAATGAGACAAAACAAACCTCAAGCTTAATTTAAAACCCTGAAAAGCAACGCTAAAACAGTCGTACATTCAAACTTTACAAGTGAGAAAGGAGCTGGAAAATGTATGGAAAGCTAGAGAGAGAGGGGAAGTGCGCTGTGTCATGACTAATGATACAGAAGCCTTCAAATGCCGTGAACTGTCAGGAACGAATAAAGAACTGTCAGGACAATTTATTTATTTAATCTCCCTTCTCCATCCTCTCTACCTGGAGGTCTTGGATATTATTCCTTCTTCTTATTTTGCTGCTGTACAGTTATTTTATTGGAAGCAGGAGTCCAAGAGATCACCTATCCAGATGTCATCATCACTTTCCAAATTACCTCTCTGGTTCGTGTTCGGTTCCCTAGCAAGTACAAATGTGAACTTCTTGAATCTAATGAGAACGGGGGAATTACAGCAAGAAAATCAGTTAGAGCAAGTTAATAAATGAGTTTCCCATTTCTGTTCCTTATTTTCCTCATGGCAGTTACTAGTGGTTGTGTCCATTACACAATACACTACGAAGAATCGGTATCCGTAAGCAAAATTTGCTAGCAATGTGCATCTATAATTAGGATGATGGGATGCAAAATCAGCAGGCAGCTGGCTGGATTTTAATCTCTCTGTGTTTGAATAGAGAACCGTGAGCATTCAGTATGGATATAATAACCTGACAGCTTAACGTGCAGAATTCAAATACTTATTTGCACCTCCAAATACTATTTCTGTGGTGGCTTTTTTCCTTTTTAGGAAATGTGCTACAAGACATCAGAAAAAAAATATTAAATGGCAGCATCAAGAATAGGAACATGTGTGAGGAACATGTAAGTATTTGTAGTTCTGGATAAAACCTGGAACTGCAGAAATGTAAGAATAATCCTATATATTTTAGCTAACCTCACAGAAGCCAAACCCAAATGGAACCAACTTCTTAAACTCTGAAAACTTCTTGGTTTCAGCTGAAGTTGATCAAAGTGGGTTTATATTTTAGTGAGAATTGGTTTTAGTTTCAACATTAAAAAAAAAATGAGGTTACTTTTTAAACTTAGATTAAAACAAAAAAAAAAAAACATCTCCCTGTTCCCTATCAGTATGTTAAATGATTTTTATTTTTTCTCCCAAACAAAAATGCATGCACATCTGTTTTTAAATGGTGGAGCTGCCTCCGACTCTTTTAAAATAATGTCTTAATATAATCACAAGCACAGTTTTCACCAAGCCTTTATCAAAGCTACACATTTCACAGCCACCAATTACAGGTTAGTGCTGCATCCTTGACAGTTGTTTCAGAATATGTTAGAGTGGTGAAGGTGAAATGTAATTAACAGTATATATCACATAAATGTTTCAATCAATTTAAATTAATCACTAGGTGGCCATGTATCACAGATGGAAGTGTGGTATTTAACAAGAAGAAAATTCTTATTAATAATGCAGTTCTTAGTCTAATAATGGATTAATATACATTGTCTTAAATGTATGCATTGTCTGACTTGTTACAGTAATGGGTCTGAAAACATGAAACTTATTCTTCGCCTTTTTAGTATCTGTATCTACAACACTCAAAAATAAAGTAGGCATTGGGATCATAGGGAAGGCTTGCTTCAAGACAGAAATGTAGATTTCTTTAGAGTGATACATTCTAGTGTATATATACACACGCATAAATATATATAGTAAATGTAGTCTAGGTCCTAATTCTCAGATTTCAATGTGCTTTGTTCAGCATGGGGCTTGAGAAGGCAAGCGAGGGGATGTTGAGTTATTTTGATAGAAGTCACTTCCGTTTTCTGTTTCCTAATGGGGTGGCTTTGGAAGGACAGACTTATTCCCACAGAAGTTCTTACATGTGTTGCCTGTCCTTTTAATGCCATCAAATAAGTTGATATTTGCCCCATTTGTTTCCCTGGTCATATTTATTCAAGAGATATTCTTCACCACGTGTGGGATGATAAATCTACTGTCCATCTGTAAAATATTTAGTTTATTATCTTTTGGCAAAAGAATTAATGTTCAGGTATCATTCAGGAAATACCAGCTGAAATTCTTATAACTTTAGCAAGTTACATGCTCTGTATTTGGTTAATTTTCAGGGGGTCATTGTTTTCCTACTAAACAATTAAAGCATAGCATGGACATCTCATTTCTAAAACATTATTTTCAGCCTGCCAACCTCTACATATTTAGACTTTTCTGAAAAGAGGAATGTATGACTCTTGGATGTAACTACATATAGATTTAATGCTGGATAGATCAGATGGAATTCTTACAGATACTAGAATTGAAAATACATGTTTTCAAAGCTACAATCACCCAAAAATAAATAGAGTTGGGTTAAAAGAAATCATGTCATGACTTTGTAAATAGTCAAGTTCTTCCACCTTAGAATAGCAAAAATGGGAGAGACGCACTCTGCTGCTTGCCCACATTTATGGTATATTTAATCATTTTTGTTTTTAAAGCAGCTGTTTCCTTCTACGATTTATACAAAGTAAATAGAAAAAGTAAATCTTTTCTTGAATGTATTTATAGTAGGCTATCTGAGAAAGTAAACAGAATTAGCTTGCACATTTTATATGATGTTAGAGGGAAGGAAAAACAAAAGCTAACCAGTGGATCACTTCCAGCAGTGTGTTAGGCTTTCCTGTTTTGGTTAAATATTCCAGAACAATGTCATCAATCAAAAAGTTTCACATTCTACACAGAGAAATGTTACCTTTTTAAGCATTGCTAAACACTTTGACATATTTGAAAAATTGAGTCCTAGATCCTAAAGGTTATTTGTCATAGGAGAAAGAGAAAATATTCTCTGTGTATGCCAGAATGGCAAATAAAGACTGTAAAGATGATAAATCTTGAGTTGGATACATAAACTACTCAGATTCATAGTCCCCAGCTTCATCACACACAGTTGTAGTTTAATTTGGCCTTTACTGACATATAACTATATACAGCAGGGAAGTGGTGGTCAGTAGATCATGTCCCAGGATGAAGCCTCATGCAGGAAATGGTAGAGAAGGGAACAAATAGTATATAATTCATCTTGAATGCTCACCATACTGAATCCTTTTAACAGTGAGTTGATTTGGCGTTGGGGGATTGTTTGATTTGGTTGGGGTTTTTTTGTTTGTTTTCAAAGGCACACTAGTTAAGGTAAGCAAGCCTTGAATCCATCCTCTCCCACGGTATTTAAACAATGAAATATGTGACAGGCCTGGAAGCTATTTGGTACTAAAAATGGCTGGTCAGAAGAGCAGTCAAGGTGACTTGTTGATATGATGAAAGCCATTTCTTTCAAAATAAACTTTGTAAAGGCTTATTCTGACAGCTGATAATTTCATACACTGTAGGTAAAATTATTACTTTATCCTAAATAATTTTGCCAGGCTACTGTGAACACATAAAATCTGGAAGAGCTTCAAGGAAGAAAAAAAGGAACAGTTAGGTTTCTCTAATTGAGTATTGTGTGTTGCGGTCATAGCATGCAACTTTGGTATGAGAGAAATAATTCAAATTTTTTGCTAACATGGCTGCATGACTCGGACAAAGAATTACTAATTTTACAGTGACAGGTAGACACAGTGATGCTTGTAAACCTCTCTAGCATTTGACTATAAACTAATTTCAGCATTTGGCTGTATGTTCTAGAGTTCTTCCCCTTTCAGCAACACATAATTCTGTCTTTGTTAATGTAGTAACATCAGCAAGTTATTATCTAATGTCTTTTTAATAATTTTCAAGTAAATTAGTTTATATTAGTAGGCATATAAGGGAAACTTCCAATATCATAATTTTCAACAACTGAACACTCTAATGACAGAGTGATACAGGTGAAGGAAAGAGGGACTGACAGTCGGTGGTGGTCCCCAGGTACACTGCAGAGCAAAAAGCTCTCGCTACTCTACTGAATCTTAGACAAAAAATGACAGGAATTTTCTTTCTCTCTACTGTATCCATAAGGGAGAGGAGCCTCTGCAAGAGGGCAGGTGAGAGTTTTGGATACTCATGAACCACATTTGCTAGTCCACGCAATCAGTAGTGCAGGAACACTGGCAGGAGGACTCAGTGTGCATAGGTTGTGTGCTCTGAGCTCCCCCTTAACGTGGAGTATTGACCAGCCTCACCCAGCACTGGGCTGTGGTGGAACACTAGAAACTTCTGATACAAAGCATTGCCCACTGAGCCATCTGCTTAGATGCTAAGGAGTGTTTCCCTCATGACCCACTCAGGTTGCAGTCTTTGCATGGTAGCACAAGCTTTATAGTGGATACAATATTTAAATATTTTGGTTTGTACTTAAATACTTCAGCACGGTAGTAGAAAAATGAACTGAATGATAACTACTGTAGACCTGGGTGAAAATGTAAAGTTCTGCAAATTTCAGGTACAATGCCAACTACTGAGAAATGCTTAAATGTCTTAAATTCCCATGTTTGGCATTAGTGCTATATATGCATACTGTTATCCAGAATCAAGAGAATACAATGTACTTCGTGACAAGGTAATAAATGTACTGTACAGCCATAAAATAGTTAGTTTGTAATTTATGGGGAAGAAAAACATTAATGTTCAAATACCATTCAGAAAATATTAGTTGGATTTTTTATAACTTCAGCTACTTACATGCTCTGTATGAATATTTTCATTGTTAAACTAATAATCTTTGTTCAGTCCCTAAATAGTCTGAGAAATAATTACAGCTCGTTACAGCTCTTGAAAGGGAAGACTGGCACAGAGATGTGTAAGGGCAAAAAATGTGTGACCATCAGCTCTGAAGCCTATACCTTTAAACTCTGGACAAAGAAAGCAATTTAGTTCTGAGTGGTCTCATTATTTTCTTAAGAAAGCACACGCTCCCTTTAAAGTGAGTTGTAAAAGATCATTGGCTGTTATCTTATGTCATATTTGCAGCATACAGATAGGATGCTAATACAGACCCTTCTGACCATCAGCCCTGAGCATCTTGCAAGACCTTCAAATGATGCAGGGCAGCTGTTATCATTGCCACACCCAACTCTTCCGGAGAAGATTTTAAAATTGAATTATCCAGCCTAAGGATCTGCCCCATATATTTGTTCTCTATAAAACTACTTAAAGTGGGAGGGAACAAACATTTCCATTAGGAAGTCACAGTAGAAGTTCCTGTGTTAACTGGATATCCTAGTTTGATAGGGAGTGTTTTGATTTACAGCTGGTGAAATTAATCTGCCATATTTGATTTTAAATCTACATTTAAACATTATTTTTTTTTACAAAATTGATGTAGTGATTGCCAAAGAGAAATAGGTTTCGCTAAAGGAAATGTAGACTTACGAAAGACAGAGCTCAATCCTAGCTTATATAGATAAGTTTATATAAACCACATAGCATAAGAAGCTATTAATATTCAAGGGTTATTAGTACAAATCCCTTTATAAAGCAGCCTTACTTTAGCTTTTCAGTGGCATTGCAACATTGTTTTTCAATGAGACTGTCCTTGAGAGTCAACAAACTCCATTTCACTAAGAGGGTTAATTAAGGTCAAGTTTATAATGGGGTAGGAAGAAGCACAGACTGAAGTAGCCGTATATCAGATTGAGATTTCAAGGTCTCTGCAATGCATTAATAACTGTGAGGCTGTCTAATGTGGGTGGCATAACATGTTCCACAGCAAAAAAAATCTTGGAACAAACCTGAAAAACCAAATAGAGTTCCTTTCACTGAAGGTTTTTTGACAGTGTTTTTCCATCAGAAAACTCCTGCTAGTCGACCTTGTTTCTGAGGGATTGTACCAGGTCAGAGAGCAGAGTGTTGATCAGCAAGCTTTCCTGGGTTTGTCCAAGATGTGGGAAATTCATGATCTCTCTGTGTTGCCCCAGCTGCAGCAGGGAGGTGAATCTAGTTCTCCTGCATCTCAAGGGTGTGGTGCTTTGTCTATAGTATCTAGGTATCTGGTGGTTCTCTTCCCCCCCTGCAACCATAAATTTCAAGGGGTCAACCACCCCTTCTTCTGTGATGGTGAGCTGCTAACTGGGCAACACCCTGCCTGCAAATGGGAACAAGTAAGGCTGGAGCTGCTGGTGAAGGGGCAGAGACACTGTCCCCATGGTAGAGCAGGAGCCTCTGTCTCTCCTGGTGATGGACAACAAACCACGTGTCAGTGTGCCTGTCTGGTCCAACTCTGGTGCTGCTTCTTTTCTTGAAATGCCTGAAGAAAGCCACCCTGGGGTAAAGTTTAGATGCCGTGAAACTGCAGGGAGAAGAGAGGATATATTAAACCCATAGGGGGAGGGAGGCAAAGGAAGGGTTGGGTGTGACTTTTCTGTTTATATGTGTATATTTTCTATTACAGGTAAGTATAGGGCAGTTTTGTTGTTTTGTTGGTTTTTTTTCCTCCAGATAAAGTCCCCACAACATAACTTCCCCAGCACAACTTCCATGGTCCCTTCTGTAAAATTACTTGTGTGGAAGGGAGGACTCACCAAATGGATCTCCTAGATTTTCAGAGCAGTATTGAAAATTTAAATTCAGCAGAAATCATCAGACTCCATCTCTTCAGTTTCTGAAAATGTATATTGTGGTATTTTTGTCATTTTTATGGATCTGCAGCAATAAGGACCGAAACTTTTAAATCCAAGCAAATAAGTGTCATTAAAAAAATACAGCTGTCAAAGACAAATGGAAGAGTACTATTGTTGAGTGGCTTAGCTTTATAAAGCAACTAGAGCTCTCTCCCTCAATCAAATAGTAATTCCAAGAAGTTCAGGCTATGACAGCAGCTCTAAGACAAGATGTTTAATTTCTCTTCAGGGGCACATTTGTCACAGGCTAACGTTGTTTTGCAGAGTGTAAAGGGAGCTTTTCAGATTCTTTTCAGCCATCTTCATGATACAACTTCGTGTTTCACAGAAGTAAGTTGTGTTGTACAATTTCTTTTTTTGTCATTCCCCATGTGTGCCTTCTTCATATAGATCTCTATATAGAATAAGCTACTCAAAACTTTATCACATCGGGCTCAAGACTTTTATTGTTCATTTAAGTAATCATGTAAAACATTACATAGCTTGATGATATAAATGATTCTTTGCAACAAGAAGAGAGCAATGCAAGTGAAGGAATTATTTTTTACCAGGCACGCTATGGGAACGACCAGGATCCTTAGGTTTGTCTTGCTTTTTCTTTTCAAACTCCCGTTCTTCTCTCAGTTTTTGAAAATTCAGATATTCAGGAGAATGATTGTGTCTAATCATCAAGATCCACAGGATATATCTTTCTGTCATTAAGGTAGCGAACTGCCAGGAGACAAATGTTTAACACAAAATTTCTCAGTTTCTATTCCAAGCTGTAGAGAAACAAGAATGATGGACTCAGACCCAGTTTCTCCTGCCTTTTCTGCCTGTACCCATTGCAATATGAAATCACAGTATCTTGAGCCCCTCCCTGGCTCTTGCTCACTTTATTTTCTAAGTCTTTCCCCATAGTCCTAGCTTATCTTTTAGTATTTTCTTGAGCCTAAGTCCTTCTCTCGTTCCTTCCCAACTTGGCCCTCTCTTGAATCCTGGCCTTTCCATGCGCTAAGCCTTCTGAACCTGTCCAGCTCCTGGTCCCGTCTGTGTGTAAGTTTGGCTGCTTCCAGCTTCCTCCTGTGTGCCTGGCAGACAGTGAGCAGGGAAGGAAAAGGGATCTTTGCTTGCAGTCACAGTGCTTTGTGCCACAGTGGCATCTAGCTGCCGCAACTACAGATGAAATTCCACACAGTCCGTGCAGTCCTGGTTTGGAGCAGGTCAGTGCAGATGGGCTCTTTAGAGAATTCATCTGCTAAAATGCTGAGCACATGCAAAGTGTAATCAAAGTCTTAGGATGGCTTTAGCATTTGTTTTTTTCCCCTATCTAGCAGAAGACGAGCCTTTGTAGCAAGAGACAATCCCAAGTGAGCTTCAGGTCTCTGCTGCAAAACTGGAAACGCTAAAGCTTTTGAAGGAACTAGCTACAAAAGTCTTTGTATATTTAAAACAGTATTTCACCCTAATTTAGTCTTGGAAATAGTTTAAGGGTTTTTTGCGAAAGCATTCTAAAATATTTTTAAAATAATCAGCACAAGGTAGATTCTCCCAATTAAAGGTTGGGGGCTGAGTGGAATGAGCCCTCCCTATAGAAACTGGAAAATGTTTAAGCAACTAAAAGAAGATCCTGAAAATTAGGATCTTCTAATAGTATAGGGGCTGGTGAAGGTTCCCTTGGAATGCTTTCTGTTGGTATCATTTGGACGTACACTTATTTTGTTCACAATTATTTTATTCTATGACTTTACAGGTAAATCTTCACGCAAAATACATTTTGTTTGTATCCAGATTTTAGCAACAAAGGAAACTAAGACAATAAATGCAAAACATCATTTCCCCAGGTTCAAACTTGCAAGGGTTTCTTAGCATGCCCAGCTTTTGCTAATCAGCAGCCCTGACTCTGCAAGAATTATATTAGCTTGTGCTTGATTTTCCTGTCAGGGAGAGGTCCATTAAGATCATTCGGGCTTCTCATCTGCATAAAGCTACTCCAAGTATGTAACAGTTTACAGCGCCAGTTTTCACTGAACCTTCAGTCTCGTGCAAGTTTTCCAGTATTTTTTAAGTTAACACTTACAAATTTTCTAATGTTTTTCCTTGTAATTCTGTAAAGTAGTTCAAAAACTGTAATCGCTCTGAGTGCAAAGAGTTGGGAGATACACATGCCAGTGAAAACATTTTACACTTAAAATAATCTTTGGGGCAGGGGGGGTTGCGTCAGATAGATAAGAATGAAAACTTGACGAATGGACTGTGAAGGAAGAAAGTGTTTTCACTATTCCCGTGGCAGACTCTCCTGGTATTTATCATGGTGGAGGCTGGTGGAACACCCTGCGGGGCATTATCCTTGCCCAAAAGCCAGCCACAGGGAACGTGCTAAACGCAGCACACAGGGTAACAGGGCTTTTTTATTGAAGTGCATTCTCCGGTGGATTCTGGGACATTTAGTAGTTTCTAATGGTAATAACCCTAGACAATTTTAAAAAATAAATTAAAAAAAATTATGTTCATTTTTAATGTAGTGACAATTTTGTGACATTTATTTGACAAGCTCCTTTGATCATGAACTGAAGCTAGGACTGAGGAAACCTCAAAACACATTTATGTACTGTGCTACATCCACAGAGACAGGGGGACTGACATTGTACCTTGTCAGAACAGTCCTTTGGTATTCTTAACACACGATATTTATGTATTTCTAATTTGTTTTGCAAGAGTTTAGTTTTAATTAAAATTTAAAGATTATGAAATCAATGATTTAGTTTCAGGGCTCTGGAGCAGAATGAGAATTTTTTAATAAGCTTTTGCATTTTTTATAGGAGGAAATGAAAGTTACAGTTTACTATACACCATGCTTTCTTTTTGTAAATTGAAATGACTAAATTAAGACGACATGCAGCTCAGGTTCTGAGTCAAGGGAGGAAGCCCTGTCTCTTCACAGTACTAGCCTAACTGTGACCTATAGGACGGTGGAAGTAAGCCTGTAGGAAACAGAGAAGGGAAGGGTGATGCACAGCCTCGCAGTATATATCATTTAGGCGCTTTTTTCTTCTTTGTGCATGTCTGTCTCTCTTTCATGTTGTGTCTCCTCATAGATAAAGAAGTTGTGCGGCGATTAGCTCCTGCCCTTCTGCTCCTGCCCTTCTGTCTGCAGGCAAGTCAGAGGCTCACTATGATGCCAACAGTGTCGGAAAGGACTGACAAAGTAACGGAAACCATCGAGGCTCCCTTTCCCCTAGGTTGAGGTTCTCTGTTGCTTTTCTCAGCTGCATTGAATAAGCTATATCCTTCTGTGCTCCTCCCATTCCCACCCCTACAATATGTGTTTTATACAACCACTGAGCAATTGTATTTTCACAAATAATTTCTATTTGCAGTTTATTGTTAGCCCAAGATTAAAGAATATAAATCAGTCTGTTGCAGTAGGAAGTGTCACCAGGTGAAGGAATTAAAACTTCATTTTCATATACAGGCCATTTAGAGAGATGGCTGTGGACTTTGTGGAGCATCTGACAATAAGCCATCTCATGGAGACAGAAAGATATGATTATATACCCTGTGTGTGTTTGGAAGGTGAGGGGAATTTTGCAAATCATATGCAAATGATCATCCTTATTGAAAAATGATAAAAGGAAGAATTCCCTTCTAGCATCATTACATTTAAAGGATGGAAGTGGTTTTTTCTTAGTATTTCAATCTGATAGGGAGGAATTGCTTCTAGAAGTCATTTTTGGGGTTGTCTGTCTCATAACTCTTGTTCATAATAACTCTTGTTCGTGAGTAGGGGTTGGGGGAAAGGTATGAGGATGACAGAAGGATGTGGGGCTGAGGGAAAAAAATGGAAAGTCATTCTGTCTTCTATCAAAAATACATATTGGCTCCACATATTGGTTCCATTTGAAAGGTACACTTAAAGAAGCCGAGAAAAAAACAGGCAGAAACCTTTAAACTTCATGGTTACTTATGCCGTTAGAGATAGGGATGAAGAGAAATTATTGAAGCTGAGAACAGGGTGCAGATACTCTAATGGTATTATAGCAAACTTGCATAAGCAGAGTCAGTGTATACCAGCTGTGGATTTGACACCCAACCCTGATTTATAATTTCTTTTGCTACCAGGTTTTTTTTCATTGTTTGGTTGTTTGTTGGGTGTTGTGGGTTTTTTTTTTTTTGGGGGGGGGGTGTTGGGGGTTTTTTTGATGGCTATTATCTACATAAAGATCTTAATGGGCCAGGCAGAAATATGAATGAATAGAGCTATGTTAGAACTGACAAGTTAGTTTTTAAATCATTAGCATAAAGATTGGGGGTGGGGATCTCATCTATTTCAAAATAGTGGAATTAGAGGAGACCCTTTGAAAAACAGAAGTGGAAGGAAAATTAACAATGATTTCATGATGAAGAGGCAGACTAATATGTAGGAGGGAAATCAAGAGAGCAAATCACTGCAAAAATAGCAGGCTTTCAGAATAAAACCTTGATTTATGTATTTGAGTACAGCAGAAAAAATCACACAAGAACAGAGGGAGACCCTAAAGCAGGAGGTTGAAGACATTGACTGTACTCACAGAGTGATTTGGGGTAGAATTTTATCCTTAAAACTATAGTGAAGGAATTGCTGTTTTGTATGAGCTCCCAGGGAAACATTATCTGAAATTAAGAAACCAATCATGTTTGCTATTTCACTGCTGTTACAAAATCTGCTGTTTCCCATAATTCTTTATTTTCAGATTACCATTCCTTTGCATCTCTCTTGTGGTTTACTACTAGCAAATTATCAGGATCAAGATGAGAAAGTGTGCTGCTATTACAGAGGGGTTTTAGCTTGGGATCTCTACTGGTTTGTCTTGTAGAAAAGCCTGGTTCTAAATGTCAAAGATTTGATTAATGTTCTAAATTAAAAAAAAAAAAAAACAAAAAAACCCATGAAATGTGAGTGGGAAAGAATTCCTGGGTGGATTCTTCTTGTCTGTGTATTGAGGAGTTTCCCTCAGGGCTTTAGAAATTTCAGGATGAATAATATGGAGCCTCTGTTCCTGAGGTCATCAAGTCATTCTCCTATCTCATATAAGCCCAAGCACCTCTTGATAAACTAGTAGATAAATCTATTATTGCTTTTAGTAAGCATTCTTCCAAATATTTTCAGGCTCAAAAGTATGCATGCTCTTAAAATGCAAAGCTCCAAATTGTATTTAAGAGATTAAAACTCTGAAATCCTTCAGCATATTCAAACCGGGAGATCGGTTGTTACTAATCAAAACCTTAAACAAGCAAGCAATGCATCCAGGTGCTTGCTTCACTCTGACCACTGCAGCATCGGCATGGTGAAAAAAATCTCCCAGGATAAGTAAGCCTCTAAAAAAAGTTAATAGTTTGAGCAGTTCGGTATTGAAACTTTTTTTCTTCTTCTCACCAACGTAGTGCAAGCCAATTACTGTGATTTTTTGTACCAACAAAACCAACCAGACAAGTTGCTAATGAGGTTTCAAAGATGGTTGGTATATGTGCTTCAGAGACCAACATTTCCTCCTTCAGTGGCCAAAGCCCTGCTGTGCGATTATTGATCCACGTAATTTGCAAAGTGCTTTAAATAAGAAAAGGAAAAAAAAAAAAAAAAAAAAAGGCAGGCAGGGGGACCAAATGAAATGCATCTGTATTGTAACCAACAGTAAAACCTTCACTAACTTCAGTGAAGTTTCCTTGATAGGATTTCCTTGATGTTTTCCTGGTACACCACAGGTTCCTGTGAGTAGATCGCCGCTGTTACTACTATCAGCAAATAGCAATCCTTTAACAGCAAGGATGACGGCCAAGCCCCTGGTACTGTAGTCTGGCATGGGTTCTGCCCTACGAGGTGCTCAGTTCTCAGGCCCCAATTCAGCAAAGCCCTGAGACATGGGGTGAGCTGTCATCACGCCAGGAGTCCCAGCCGTCCTCTAAGTGCTTTACTGGATTGGTGCCAACGTGCTCAGTTCTTTGAACAATTGGGCTATGTACAGTAAACATAAATTTTACCCTGTGGCTTCAGTGTTGATGCTGCCAAGTTCACCTCTTATTTGTAGACTTGTGACTCCAATGATGTTATCAGTCTGCACGCAGAAAGAAGAAAAATCTTTAATTCTGGGACAGCCTCAGAAAACAATGCGGCCAGATACATCTGTGTATCATCTGCCTGTCCTAATTGTTTTTCAGGGGTACAGCATATATGTCCCTACCTGAGGAACAGCTGGTGAGCATAGTGAATATTTTCCAAAGAACTTTTTTAACTAACGAAAGTGAGCCGTATTTTAAAATTGTTTCCAGTTTTCACAAGGGAAAAGCATTGCAGCAGAAAAAGTTGCTTCACGCTGCTGCTCATTGCTGAGCCCTGGCCAAAATAAGTCACTCAGTATTGCACAGATGAGTGACTCTAAAATCTGTATCAGCTGAATCATATTTTTAATTTCTTTTTTTAAAGTAGAGACCACACTATACTTGTGGGATTGAGCTGGGAACAAGTTCATTAAACTAACAAAATGAGACAGGTGTGTAGCAGAACTGTCAGGAAGAGCTAGCATTGATCCAGCCCTGTGTCTTATTAATTAAGTACTGTATTTATGGGGATAGTACTAAAGGTTTTTAAGATGATGAACCACTTATGTCATTTTCTGTGAGAAGCATTATATTTTGCAAGTTATAACTGCTTGTGTTGAGTGTGCCCTTTGGATACCATGATGCAGGTATGTATGTGACGCCTCTAAAAGACAGGTTAAATAGCCTCATCTTCAAAAAGAATGATTTATTTATTTTTTTAAGTTGGTTTTGAAAGCTAACACAGAAACTGGCTAGTGAAGTGATAGAAATATTTTTGTGAATGTTGATTTGTTTACAGCAGTGTCGGAGAGGTAAAACTGACCCCAGCACCTCCGATTAGAGTTCTTCTGGCTCTGAATCAACATGGTGATGAAATTTCACATTTTCTAAAAGCCTGGCCGTTTTGTTTGTTTGTTCTTGTATGTATTACATAATGAAGATCTTCAAGGAAAGGGAGAAAAATAAAACTCTGAATATCAGTAAATAACAATGAAGCATGTAGGTAGTAAATACTAGCTACAAAGCATGAAGAAGGACTTCATGATCCTCGTTTTTGTGAGACCCAACTTGAGACTGATCACGCAACAGAACTCTTGCTGAGATCACTGGTATGGATTTGAAAGCTAAAACCTGGACTCTTCCATTTTAATTTGTTTTGTTTCTTATATCTGATGGAAGATTTGTAGGCAAGTCAGTTGTCTCTGAAGTTTTCCTCTTTTTTTTTTTTTTTAATTAGAAAAATAAATGTAATGTCATATCTCCATTACTTACATTTTATAGTACTGTTCCTCTCCAGCAAACTTGTCTGTTCCAGGTTATAATAATAGGTAGTGTTTTGAGGTGATCTCAGCTGAGTGTTATGATTAATAGTCTCTGTTCACTTTGCATCCTTCCCTTTTTAGTTTAAGTGTGGGGACCAGAATAAAAACCTCCAAACATTAAGTAAAGTGTTCCTTGTGAAAATTATGCAAATTCCATCATCTGCTAAATTAATTAATTGTGTTCATCAGAATAGCATATGAAAAATGAAAGATATTTCAAAATGTTAAATAATGGCTGGATCGTTCTGAAATTAAAAAAAATTAAACAGATACATGGTCATAGTCTGCTATTCACCCTGTGAAATTGCATTTGACCTCCATTTGGGTAATTGTATTATGCCTGCCTAAATTTCCATGCACAGTGATTTACAATTGAACATATTATTCTACTCCTCCTATTCTACTGTACTGCATGCTGCTGCTATTTATTGATACGTAGCTATATTTATTTAAAGGATGATCACGTTCTAGTGGCTGACTCCCATGGCTCCTATACAGATTTCTTTGGCAAGTACATTTTCCATCCAGGTAATTAATACCACGTAAACAAAAGATTATTTCTATTTATGTATCATATATATTCTGATGTACTTCAGACTTCTGATGAAAGAGAGAGAGAGGAAACAAAATTATAGAACAGAAGGAAAACATTTGCCTCTGTTTTTTCATGAAAACTGTTGGGTGCTCCTTTCTAAGGATTCCTCCCAAAAATATCCTATAAACTACTTATTCCCCTTTATCAGCAAAACAGACAGTTTTCATGATGCTGGCCTATGGCTCCGAGCGGTACCTAGTGAATATAAAGGTATTGCTCACTGCCTGAACAGAAGCTCAGCGGTTATCTGACATCGGTCTTCACACATAATTGCAAGTTTAAACTCATTGAAGAGAGAGGTGTTTTATCATAGAGAAAGTAGTGTATGCTCATTTTTTATTTTTAATCAGGCTTTAGCTCTGTAGCTTTAGAGTCTAAGAAGAATTCATATCAGATGGGAATAACAGGCAGAGAGGCTAATTTAAGCCTAATAATTTGAATCCTAAATTTACTCCTGGTTAAGCGTGTTGGAAAATGGATCGTGTTGGAATAGCTGAAGTACAATGTCATAGAGTTGTTTCAAACAGACCTTTTCCCCCTCCGTGGACAGAGTATTGTATTTTGCAAAAGGGCAAGACCTTGATATAAAAGCGTGGTTACGTTAGACCCACAAGCTCTGAACTGTACGTAATGCCTGTTCTAGCTGTACCTGGGCTGAACTGTAACGTACTAAATAATGCATATTCGAAGTAAATGTTAGATCTGAGTGGCACTGCAACTCTGGAGACCAGTGAAAACAAACAGGATCTTACTTCTTTTATTAGTAAATGTTTGGACATCAGTGAGAGAGAGAAGAGTACTTCTGTTCTTGCAATACCTATGAAACCTGCCTAACATGCTTTCTGTCAACCTGTTAAGTAACCCTCTGAAAGTATCTATACAAGGAGCAGTTTAGATAAAGTAACAACTAGTCTGAGTCTGTCCCTGAAATACAATTCAGGCATGAACATGTTCTGATATTTGAAAATGTCAGGAATCCTAATGTTTTCTGTTTGTCTCCATCTCCTGCATTAGTATTCTCTGCTTTCAGCGAGATGATTGATACAAAATACCAAATTCTTGTTCTACTTACTAAAGGGACTTCATCCCTGGACTCAGTCCCAATCTTTTTTCAATGCAGGAATTGCATCATTCCCAAAATTTTGAACAGTTCCCAAGAAACATGTCCAACTCTTCTTTGATTCCACTCTTCTCAAACACAGAAATAGTGTTTAGGCTGAAGGCCCACCTGAAAATGCAGACTTTGGTACTTCAAAACTTGAAATGTGTCACTGAGAGTTATAAAAGTGCTTAATGACATTAGATTTTGAACTAGAACTATTGTTTTAGCTAGAACATATAATGTACATCCTAAATGCCATAATTTACTTAATTATCTCCTAATTACAGTCTAATTAATTACTAATTTATCTTAATTTCCTCTGGTAATTTCCTTATTAATCCCTGCTTTAACACGTTACATTTTTATCCTTCATCCTTTAATTGGGAAACAGACTTTACAGTCTTTGCTATGACAAAACGTATGTTTCTTACCTGCTGTAAAACATAGCTAAATGTGACTTTGCAGTTGGCATGTTTTCATTAGAAACTTGAAATGCAATCATCAGTCTTGCTGAGAACACAGGAAAACTTATGCTATACATTTCCATAATTAAAAAAAAAAAGGTAGGTTTTGTGTGGAGACCAAAGTGTCCTGAAATTTCTTCATGAAATATAGTCGTTTCATTGTTTAGGATCTCAGTTCCTACTTACTTAGTTATCGTTCCTTCTGTGTCTCATTTAAGCAGATCTTTAGTGAGACTCTCTAATTTATTTTTTTTATTTCAGAAAGCTCTGACATCTGAATCCGCACATCCCCATGAGTGGATATTCCCCACTTGCACTTTTCTCCAGGCATTCTTTCAGAAATGCTGGTTAACTATCTCTATTAAAAAAAACCCCAACCAATATCTATACACACAATAGGAAAAGCCTATTCCAGAGCTTGAGTTTCCCCTTGCTTGAAAAACTGTACATTAATTAAAATATCTAATTTTTTTCCTTCTCATTGAAATAACTCAGGCTGGAGGCATAACTCTCAAATGCTTATATCTTGCATCCAAATGGAGGAAAAGTATTTCTAAGTGAAGAAAGTGCACAGTTCAAATGAACTTTCACAATATAACTCAGCAACATTTTAATCAAAAAGGATTCTGTTGTTAGCACAGATGGAGGCAAAGCAGTGGGAACATAAGCTGTCCAGCAGCAGCAGAGCCAGGAAAAGAGAGGTCCTCAATTTAACAGTGTTGGCAGAGTGTAGTTCCCTGTAATTGTGCAGCAAGTCTGATGTTGCATATGGGGATAAGTTGGAATTGTTTTATTTTTGTGGAAATTGTTTTTAGGAATAGCTTTTGGAGTCTGTACCACACAATTGTAAAATAAGTAGATGTATTATGCTGCTCAGCCAGTCAGCAAAGACGACACAGAAATGTTCCCTTTCTACATGATATTAACAGCCATTACTGATTTTAACCAGATAGATCTAAGCTGGAGAAGAAAGGAAGGAAGGGTTAAGAGAGCAGGGAGAGCTGCAGACAGGTATTACATCTCTTCAGTTACAGTTTGATGGTGTAACTTAAGGATGTAACAGCCTACTAGAGCTGTAGGTTGCTGAGACACTTTTGCCTAGGTAGCGTCTATGGTCAACTAAACCATTACCAATTGCTTGGTTTTACTGCCCTGGATGCTGCCATTTCCACCAGGGTCAGGGAATTACCCTGAAGGCAAAGTCCGCAGACTCACCTCGCGCGGCCAGTGATGATGGATTTAAACTGAAGTGCTCAACTATAAAGCAGCTCTGAAACATTCTCCTGAGAAGATGATAACCTCTGGCAGAGGGGCAGTAACAAACAAGTTGGTCTGTGGCATCTCTAGCAGCCACAGCTCTTTGCTAATCAAATGTGTATTAGGCCTGTCAGTACAGCCTGAGGTAAATTAGAAAGGGAGCAGGGGACCTTCAGCTGGTGGTTGGTCCCATGGCCCTCATCCATGCCTTCACTGGAGAGCAGTAAGAGAGCAGGGCTGGGGCTTCTGCAAGCTTAAAGCTTCCAACAGCATTCTTCATAAGATACATTTCTGCAGGCACCTAAACCTGGGGTAGATTTTCTTTCCAGAGATATAATTTAGACTAAAAATCTAAATACACAAAAGTTTGCAAAAGTGGCCATGAGTTACCCGTTACTTCTGGGACTTGTTTTAATTCACTGATCCTGTGCTCTTAGTATCTTCCCTATTCCTTTTGGCCTTCAAGTGTAATTTTATTAGAAAAATGATTGCAGAATAACCATTTGCATTTAATTTATCAGTTAGCTTTACATCAAGGGTTCAAGGTTGTTTGAGCAAGGTGTTGTTTGTTTACTTCATGAATAAGATTGTCTGCTGCAACTGCTAAGATGAAAATCTTTCTAAAATCTGGAAATGTGGCTGTGATCTTTCTTGGTCTTCTCATCCAGGCTAGATAGAAATCACAGTTGTTGAGTAAAGAAGTGCTTGACTTTCTTTTCTTTTCTGTTTTTTTGTTTTTGTTTTTGGGGTTTTTTTTGAGCATGAAGAGCGGTGTGTTGGTCTCCACAAAGCCAGCAGCAAGCAGCCACATTGCTGCGAAATCCAATCAAGTCCTTTTTACTCAGTGACTTCTGCTTTTGGGGATTGATTCTTGCTAACTCGCAGGTCTGAGTCCAATTCAAGGGAGGAAGACCGATGAGTGGAACAGAGGCTAATAAGCCACCTCCTCAATCATGAACAAGCATTTAAACTTATTGTCACTGCAAGTATTGAAGGTCATGGGGCTGTAGGAGTCTGCCTTGTGTACTCAACAACTCAAGCTTCAAAAAAGTCTCATCCCTTAGCTCACAGACTGCTTAACTTGTAGCACAGAGTGGCCTGCAACAGAAACTAGACCCATGTGTTTAGGCAACCAACTTAAAGGAAGTCAAAAGAAAATCTTTGTAGATAAATGTGTATGGAGGTACTTGCTGTTTCCAATTATATTGTACGTAGGATTTAAAAAAAGCAGAACGTATTCCCTTCACTAAGACAATCGAGTATACCCACATATAAATTCTTGAAAGAAAACTTCAGAAAAGGAAAAACCAAATTCTCTTCTAGAACATACCTATTCCCTCTTATTTGTCTTATTGATGGAGGAAGAGAAACATCAGTTAGCATATTAGTTAAGGGTTTCCCCCTATTCGAGGAATATAGTGCTTTAAAGGCACTTTGTTTTGTTTTGTGTTTTCACCAAAGGCAGGAGACTTCGGTGTCAGTGAAGGTTCTCGAGTCCTTGAATTATCCCCCTGGGCTATCTTTAAATCTAATCTTAGCCAAGCACTTACTAGTTATATGATAAAGTCGGAGATTACGGGCCAAATTCTCTTTTCAGTTATTCCACTGAAACCCATTGAAATCAATGTGAGATTGGACTTGTGTAACAGGGAAGAATTTGGGCTACTGTCTTCAAGAGATAAGAACAGGGCCAATACTATAACAGCCTTTTTCAACAAAAACAGATTCAGACAAACTTAGGGTCATGTGCTGTCCTTGATGTGCATATAGAGCTTCAAGGGTTCATGTTGGACACATATTTAGAAAAATACTTTTTTTCTAGTTGTTAGGTACAGAAGGAGTTTTGGTGGAAAGCATCCCAAATTTAATTAATTTTACAGTTGAGCTTATGAAGCCCTACATTTATTTTGTAGGTGAGCAGCATTTTCAAAGTCACAGTGTGGCACAGTGCAAGTGACCCTCCCAAGAAATAGCTAGTATTATAACTGTAGGTGATGAGGAGCATAGACAAAGCAGGCTTTACTGCAGAGTGTTTCAATATCTTTTGTGGAAATAATGTGTTCCCATCTCTTCTGCCTTCCCTTTCCAGGCTTCACTACAGCACTTACAAGAAATAGTAATACTTGGTGCTGTCATGGAGTTTCAATCTCTAAATCAAAGCACTCGAAAGGGATAAGTCTGGTTATGTGAAAGTAAGAACCTTACCATAAACCATTAGGTTAGTTTGGCCATGGAGGTGAATAGAGAGCAATTTCTCACAGTGTCAGGACCTTCTTTCAGTTGGGAGCTAGATAGACAAGAAGAGTGGTTTTAGTTTGCATTTACGCTAAGCAGCTCATCTGCTTCTTCCACGGATCTTTAAATTCAAGCTTGGTGCATTTCTTGTTTGAGTGTTTAGGCTTTTTGGATATAGTCATTATTAAAAATGCACCTTAGTTTCTTAGACACTGCTCTCTTTATTCTGGAGTTCCTTTCATCCATTTTTACAAGCAGTGCCTCAGACTTCCCCTTAAATCTACTTTGGTGGGTCAGCAGACCTGTGGCCCTATTTTCTTGGTAGCAGTGACCATAGGAGCAGCAAATTGGTCCATACCGATACCTTCTAACGTTGCCCTGCTCTGCTTCTGCACTGGGATGCTTGTGATGCTGTCTTCTGTAACTGATGTCATCATATACATCATAGTCGTATAATCTTTAAAAAGAGTAGTCATATACATCTTTAAAATATGTATATATAGTCATACACATCTTTAAAAAGGGTAGAAAGGATGACCCTGGGAACTACCGACCTCTCAGCCTCCCCTCTATGCCTGGGAAGATCACAGAACAGATCGTCCTAGAAGCTATGGAGGACAGGGAGGCGATTTGAGACAGCCAGCACGGCTTCACCAAGGCCAAGTCCTGCCTGACCAGCCTAGTGGCTTTCTATGAGGGAGTTATCACATCAGTGGACAAGGGAAAAGCAATGGATATCATCTATCTGGACTTCTGTAAAGCCTTTGACATGGTCCCCCACAACATCCTTCTCTCTAAATTGGAGAGATATGGATTTGATGGGTGGACTGTTCAGTGGATAAGGAATTGGTAGGATGGTCGCATCCAGAGGGTAGCGGTCAATGGCTCAGTGTCCAGATGGAGATCAGTGACAAGTGGTGTCCCTCAGGGGTCCATACTGGGACCAGTGCTGTTCAATATTTTCATCAATGAGATTGACAGCGAGATCGAGTGCACCCGCAGCAAGTTTGCAGATGACACCAAGCTGAGTGGTGCAGTCAACGTGCCAGAAGGACGGGATGTCATCCAGAGGGACCTGGACAAGCTGGAGAAGTGGGCCCATGTGAACCTCGTGAGGTTCAACAACGCCAAGTGCAAGGTCCTGCACCTGGGTTGGGGCAATCCTCGGTTCCAATACAGGCTGGGGGATGATGTGATGGAGAGCAGCCCTGCGGAAAAGGACTTGGGGGTACTGATGGATGAAAAGCAGGACATGAGCCAGCAATGTGCGCTCGCAGCCCAGAAGGCCAACCGTATCCTGGGCTGCATCAAAAGAAGTGTGGCCAGCAGGTCGAGGGAGGGGATTCTGCCCCTCTGCTCTGCTCTGGTGAGACCCCACCTGGAGTACTGCATCCAACTCTGGAGTCCTCAGCACAAGAAGGACATGGAGCTGTCGGAGCAGGTCCAGAGGAGAGACACAAAAATGATGAGAGGGCTGGAGCACCTCTCCTATGAGGAAAGGCTGAGAGAGTTGGGGTTGTTCAGCCTGGAGGAGAGAAGGCTGTGGGGAGACCTTACAGCAGCCTTCCAGTACTTAAAGGGGGCCTATAGGAAAGATGGGGACAGACATTTTAGCAAGGCCTGTTGTGACAGGACAAGGAGCAATGGTTTTAAACTAAGGCAGGGCAGATTTAGACTGGATTTAAGAAAGAAATTGTTTACAATGAGGGTGGTGAGGCACTGGAACAGGTTGCCCAGAGAGGTAGTGGAGGCCCCATCCCTGGAAACATTCAAGGTCAGGTTGGACGGGGCTTTGAGCAACCTGATCTAGTTAAAGATGTCCATGCTCTTGCAGGGGGGTTGACCTAGATGACCTGTAAAGGTCCCTTCCAACCCAAAGCATTCTATGATTCTATGATATAGACATGTTCAAAATGGCGTAGCACTGCTTTGTGCCATTAAGCAGATATGTTGCATGTTAAAAGGAGCTGGTTTTTAGGTGGCAGGTGGAACAATCCGTAGCATTATATCCAAGGAAAAAAATTTTCATAAAGTATTTTAAGACTCTTGGATGAACGGGGATTTATATAAATGTAAGGTAGTATTATTATAGTCATTTTATTAAATAACAATAGTAGGTGTCTTTCTTTAGGCATAAAATCCATGCACATGAAAAACAATAGTTGGCAGCCTGCAGTAACAGCACAGTGTGCTGAAATGATGACAATAATGAATAGCTCTGGAACACCAACAGAAACCGCTGTATTGCATGTGTACTGTGCGGTATGTGAACAGACTGCAGCCGCTTTATCGAGGATTGTAAGGAAGTGTGTAAGACCAAGCTGCAACAGCATAAGAAAAAATACAAAATAAAGCAAGCAGGCAAACTGCAGCTGGGGCTCTTCTTAGGGAATAAATTGGATAGATAGTAAAGCAGAACTTGTGTTGATTGGCAGCTGACACTAGCTCTTTCTTAAATTGGATATTTATTTGGGATTTTACTGTAGCGCTAAACACAGGAAAGAGACCCATACGAGTTCATCAACGCGAATCAGAGGTGGCAAACCTTTTGAAGGACCTGCCACACTGAAGGGTTAGTTTATTCCCATTTGTACAGATTTTGTTCTCTGAGATATACCTAAAAATCCTCATGATAGCTTGACCCCTTTTGTTTGTGCCTGTTCTTTTTTTTTTTTAAATTCTCCAACGAATGCCTGGATTTCTGTAGGATATTGCTGAGTGTGAAAATGTTGCCTTATTTCCTTAAAGTGAAGCAAGAGTATTTCTTAAGAAAAGTAAAGATTTTGCTAGCAACAGCAAAGTAAATGTAGATAAATTTGTCTGCAAAAGAAGAATTCCACATGTAATACAATATTGAGTTTTCCACATTTATTTTTGTTCTTTATTGGAGAGTGTTCTTTATTGCAACACTAAGTTCCAAATTATCATGAAAACCCAGAAATAGAGCCCTAATTACATAGCCTGCTGATCAAGGCAATCATCTGGGTTTTGGGACACTTGTATACACGTTCCTTTCCAATTAGCACATTCCAGATGAGGTCCCAGTAGCTGGCCTGAAATCAGCTTGTCGTAGATTCAGTAAATATTTTTCTGTGCAAAGGGGAAAACCTCAGGTAGTCATGGGATAAGTAGATCATATCTTTGAATATCCTGTTAGTTATTACCCACTTGCTTAAGATGTACAGCACAAAAGTCTTTAATCTGAATCTGAGATCAAAGGGGTAAGGGTTTTTTTTTTGTTTTTTGGTTTTTTTTACACAGCTTTGTATTGTTGAGTCTAAATACAGAGATTTGACTGAAAAAATGCTATAATTTAAACCGTTAGCGTGTCATCATATGGTTGTGTTTCTTGATAATGCTCTGTAATTTTTATCTAATTCAGGTTTAATTTGACTTTTTCAACTTTTTCTAGTAGCTTTCTTCTGCATTAAAGATTTGACCAAAATCTTTACATGAATATGTTTGGCTTAAACCAGTCACTTTCCTGGTAACTGTAGGAATGGACTTTTTTGTTGCAAAACCAGTGCTATATTAACCTTCTCTTTCTGTTAGAAAAGTGCACACCAGAACATACTAGTTGCATAAATTAGAAGTGTGGTCAGATTCATAAAGTAAGAAAACCAGTAGCGCAAGAAAACTTGCATTCCTGCTGTCTGATTTCAGGAAAGCCTGAAATTCACAGAAGCAAAAGGCTTGCAGCCATGTCACAAGAACTAGCTGGAAGGCTATGCCCTACTATAGAAGAATTCAGAGAGAAGGGGGAAAAAGCCATTCATATTTAAGAAGTACGCTAACAGAATATACACATTTCCCATTTATCTGGAATAGCACATTTATTGGGCAAGTCAGAGAAGTGCCTACATATTTTATTGCTGTGATTTAATTTTTCCTTTTTTTTGGTTGTCATCTCACTGCATAGGGTACATAAACCAGCTTTTCAGGAACAAAAACAAATGAAAACTATGATTTTCCTTTTTCCATCTGCCCCAAGTGTTCTTAAGCCAACAAATAAAAATATGAGTAGACATAATTTTTAAATACAACTCCAGGTAAAACTTGAAACTAAAAAGAGTCATTTTTCAACCCCCAAAGCCGTTGGAACACTCAGGGAAATGAGTGAATATAAAAATATATATATGTATGTGTATTTTTTTTTTTTTGTGATGACAGCTTCTGCCAGAAAGAGTTCAAGTTAGATTTGTCTGTCTCTAAAATTCTACTTTTCTGTTTTCCTGCATGTTTCTAGTCCACTGTTTCTATCAGTCCGTTAGTCTTTGTTTCATGGTAGTAATTATATGCCCAAGCTCTTCCAGAATAAGTGTGCATCAAACACAGTGGTGCTCATGCTGTGGGTGAATTAATTAAAGCACCAAGAAATTCATGCTCAGCAATGAGAACAATTGGCTTGATGCACTCTAATGTAGATTTACTCGCAAAGACCTAAGGGCATGTGAAGTAACTGCTGTGAGCATCTACCACATATTGGAGCATACTGTAATTTCTGTGTCTCTGTTCTGAACTTAGACTACTAGTCATACAGCAAGTGGCTCCTTCACCCACATCTGTTCATCCTGTCTCATTAATGGTGAAGACAGCTGTCCCCATTATGCTTCAGTGGGGTGAAGTATAGTGAGAACAAAAGCCTGGAGAAGACATTATGTGTAGGAAAGAAGGGCAGGAAGGTGTCCAGGAGCCTGGAACGGAGGTAATTCAGATGAAGCTCCTATCTGACAGCAGGACCTGGAGGAGTGTTACTGCCAAGCCATCTGGGATGGAAATTCGGTAATGAGAGGACACTACTACACCATTCCATCATCTGTGAAGATTTCCTGGAAATTGCAAGCCTTGATACACGAGGAAGTCCAGAACTGTAGAATAGGAGAGTGAGGACTGGATTGTCAGCCTTTGTAAGTATTAAGCCCAGTAAGTAATACTCACTTGCCCTAATGCAATTAGATTTTAACAGCCTAATTGAGTTACAGATGAAATTTCAGAGGTTTCACTGTGAATGAACACAATGTGTGTGTGTCACAGTTCATCCATTATTTAGCCAGTTATTCTTAGAAACTGGGTTTGCATTAGGTTACTGGGAGCTGCCTGTGGACATGTATAGGCAGAAGCAATCAATAGCAAGGGCCTACTGCTGTCCTTATCAATGTCGATGAGTTTTGCAAAATGACTTCAAAGAACAGGGATAGCATTTAGGTCCTCTGCCGCATATCCAAAAATAGAACAGATTGAATGCAAACTGATCAAATAAGTCTCTGTCTATACAGTGTCTGTTATTGCTGTTCATCAGCATATGATCTTATCACTCACTTTCACGTGAGCTGCATTGCTTTTGTTAATACCATTTTTAGAGTTTATTTGGTTAAAACTATGCAACTTCCTGTATGGACGCTTTTATTAATTTAGTTCAAGATTCCATTGATTTAGTTTTATGTGAGAAAGAAATCACTTCAAATTGATATGAATTGGGTTTAAATTGGATTATGATAGATTGCCCGTAGACACTGTTGAGTCCACAAACTTTGGCAACCTAATAATAACTTCAAGCTTTCCTTCATTTTCCCTCTTTCAAGCTCTGTAATAAGTCAATTGTTTCTCACCCCACTCATGTGTGAAGCAAGACTTCCCACAGTGAATTAGAATTAAGTTCAGCATCTTTTTACGCCTAACCTTGTAAAACCATAGACAAATATTGCCTAAAAGCCAGAACCACTGTACATATAATATCATTTAAAACTATTAAAATCTATTGGTTGCATTTAGTCTTCTAATATAGCTGGGGGGGCTTTCTGTTTTGTTTATATTGAGGAAATTTTTTTCCCATGTACTATGTCTTAGTAGGAAATTTTAAGAGAATTGATTCACTTTCATAACTTCAGACCAAGTCTTCTGATTTAGCACAGTGCAGGTTTAGCATAGCACACCGTACTGTGATGGAGCCAGCTAGCTTTGAGCTACTGTCACACTCCTCTTGTTCTAAAATTGGCCATTGGCCAGTCTGATTTGCTTCATGAATTGGAGAAAATTAAAGCTTATTGCCCTAGTGGTGCCTATTGGCAAATAGCAGTTGCTGGAACTTAGGGACATCACAGATCTGTCCTTTTTTTTCCCCTGATTATGTTCTCTGCAATAGAGGCCCAGAAAAAAAGGACATGGCATCACACCAATATTCTTGCTCGTTAGTGACAATCCTGTCCCTAGGGAAACTGTGCTATTGGGCATATCCATTGATTGGCTTCAAAGCAGCTAAAATGGTGCTATGGCTCTGGTATTTAGTGGATTATTGCATAGCGGTGCTACCGGTTGTATCCAGAAAGTTTCTAAGATCTGAAATGCATTCCTTTATAAATATGTGGAAGAGGAGATATTGGAAGAGAGATAATTGTCACCTTGTACTAGGTGGGCTGTAACTTATTACAACAGAAGCAAGAGCAAGGATATTTTACAGGCTTTTGGTTTTGCCTTTTTGTTGCTGTTCTCCTGAGGGGAAACAAAACTGTGCAGTAGCAAGCAAAAACTGCCAGTTTACAGAAAAAGGTACAGGTGAATGAAGGTGGTAGGAGAAAAGCGGTGAGACTTGTGGCAATGACAAGACAAAACCAGATGCAGTTGCAAACAAAATCTTTGTCCCACAAGTACCGATTCACGTGTATCTTCTTCTTCTGGTGGTTGGGCATCCCATTCCTGGAGAATGTGTAAGGCTAATGACTAAAATATGATGACAGTGAAATTATTTCAGATTTGAAAAAGGCCATTTGTTCAAGGAAGCAGTCTGTAAATGGTTACATTGTGCAGTGGTAGAAAGCTAAATAACGTGAAGTTATTATAATTTAGCATTGGACATCAAGATGTGGCATTGTCAAACTGAGGAGCCTGAATGAGATCCGTAAATACATTATGAACTAAATTATTCTAGTAGCACTGAAGTAGTCGAGTTTCATTTTAGAAGGTAGTTTCCCTGTCAGATGCAGTATGAAAGAATTTGCAGGAATTATGATGTCTAGCAACATCTGAAAGAATTTCCAGTCTTTCTTTGTCTGCACAACTGATATATCTGTAGCCCGTGACAGAAAAGCAGAGAAGATTACCAGAAGTTGATCTTGCAGGATTTCTATCCAAGATGAGAAATACTAATGCCAGTATCTCCTAGAAATAACATTCCCTTTGAAAATTTTAGGCACATTTTTCAGACTTATGAATTCAAAATAGTTAACGTTTACATTTCTAAAGGCATGTCTGCACACAAGCTGGTTGAATCAGAACAAGGATCTGCATGCAGATCATGCCTTGTGTTAGTTACACAACAGGTCAGATTAGATTGTCTTTTCTTGCTTCAAAAATTCTGTGAACCAAATCCAGTTTCTGAACTTTGGACGCATCTCAGATTTTCTTTTCATATGCAAATTATGTCTGATTTTTTCCCAGAGTAGTTACAAATCATCTGCAATCAATGTCACTAGGATGGGATTAGGTTAAATCCAGTTCACTGAATTAAACCGTTTCATTGGCCTTAGTTTCTTTGAAGACTACAGGAAGCATTCATATAAAATAATTGAAGTATTAGTTACTGCTGTAAAATATACATGTAAACACGGTGTAGACTATATTAGCACGGACAATGGAAATGGGAACCCACTCAAGGGTTAGATCGTGACAGCTGTATCTCAAATGGGGTTGCCACTCGTCCCATAGAAAATTATACTTCTTGTAATACGTTATCAAATCCTGCATCCTGTTTTGGAGGTGCGTAGACTATTGCTTAACTTGTATTTTCCAGTTCTATATGAAAAAAAAGAGTGAAATCTGGCAACAGTACTGCTACAAAATCTTTCATTTGTCCCTAAGGTATTGCTGCTGCTTTCCTTGATGGATGGGAACACCCGCTTTGTTTTTGAAGGTTGCAGTTGGGGCCAACATCACCCCAACAGAACTGCTAATGATAGGATTTTCTCCCCTTTGAGAGAAGCACCCAAATGAAGATTTTGTGATATGTATTACTGGATGCCTCCAGTTTCTTCTGCACATGACAAGGTGAGCTACTATTGCAATATCTCCCTAATCCTGATCTAGCACATCTGGCTGATCCAGGAATATTCAGGATCATTCTGGGCTGGGCATTAAGTGATCGTCACAACTTAGTGCATTTAAAAAAAAAAAACCATAGACAAGGTTCTGGGAGAGGCCACCCCTGATCCACCCACTGCTTCCCCAGCTGTTGCCAAGGCTCCATAAAGCTTTGGCGACATTTCTTGGAGAATGTAGATGGTGCATTGACACTGTGGCACCGGTATTTATTTTCCTTATGCTTAGCAACTTCTTAGTTGTCCCTTCATGAGAGAAAGGGACGTTTGTGTCCAGTATGTTTTTAAATGTCTTTTCTGGCACTGTAATCTTGGTCACTTAGCAAATGCAGAGAATGTAGGTCCCAACATCTGTATAACCCACCTGAATGACACTTTAGCTTCACATAGACAACTGCTGGGGATACTGTGCTGGTGAAGCTTTAGAAGTGGAGAAATGAAGACTCATCCACCTTGGATACTATTTTCAAAATGAAAAGACCATAAGAGGAGGTTTAAACCCTAAGGATAGTATGCTTTGAGCATTACTCATGTATTATAATTGAATATGAGGGAACTGAAGAGGCAGAACTATGAGTCCTGAAGGCTGTTACTTTACAATGTAATGAAGAAGCTTAGTGCCCCAGCTTATACGAACAGTTAACTGCAATAGTTCGGTCCTACATCTTCATGGTGATATATCAAATACAATATTATTTTACATATTATTTTACATAACTTCAAGTAGTAGACTTTATTATGGTTATAAATGATAGACATTAATGGATCATTGTCATGGTTTAACCCCAGTTGGCAGCTAAGCACCACACAGCTGCTCGCTCACTCCTCCCTGGTGGGATGGGGGAGAGAATTGGGGAGGGGGGAGGGGGGGAAGTAAAACCCATCGGTTGCGATAAAGACAGTTTAATAGGACAGCAGAGGAGGAGAAAATAATAATAATAATAATAATGATGATGGTGATAAAAGAATGTACAAAACAAGTGATGCACAATGCAATTGCTCACCACCCGCTGACCGATGCCCAGCCCGTCCCCGAGCAGCGATCGCTGCCCCGTGGCCAGCTCCCCCCAGTTTCTATACTGAGCATGACGCCATATGGTCTGGAATAGCCCTTTGGCCAGCTGGGGTCAGCTGTCCTGGCTGTGCCCCTTCCCAGCTTCTCGTGCACCCGGCAGAGCATGGGAAGCTGAAAAGTCCTTGACCAGTGTAAGCACTGCTTAGCAACAACTAAAACATCAGTGTGCTATCAGCATTATTCTCATCCTAAATCCAAACCACAGCACTACTCCAGCTACTAGGAAGAAAATTAACTCGATCCCAGCTGAAACCAGGGCAATCGTTAATCCATATAATACCACTACATTTTCATAAAACAATTTAAATTCATTTAAAATTCTCCCCAAGAACCTGTCTGACATCCTCCACCAGAAAATGACTTTATTTTATTTATCCCTAATCATTCCACACTTCCTTGGTTCCACTAATTACTGCTTCAATTCTCAACTGTTTGTTCAGATCACCTTTAACCATAATTCCCATAAATTAAAATAGCTTGTCAGGCTTCAGATGAATGTCTACATGTATTAACCAAAGTATAGACTATAAGATAATGCCCAGGAAGGCTCCACACATGAATCATATGATGATATTCTATAGAATACGGTTACATTTATTGCTACACTATGTATAATTACTCAGGCAGGTGTTTACTGTCTTAAGTAATCAGTTGATTAATTCATGTCTCGAGATAGCCTGAGATCTGCAGTTAATGATTATGCTCTTTTGCTGAATTTTGGCAGCTTGATTTCTCTAAGCGTGACCTCATCAAATGCTGATTATTAAAGTTCTGAAGTCACAAACTGACACAAAGGTCATTGGCTAAAAAGATAATAAATGAGGTTGTATAGTTTGATCCACTACTTTTGAAAGTAGTGTCCTGGTCTTAGGGGAAAGAAAAAACCCTAAGCCCCAAGCGCTCATTGTTTACCTTTGTGTAGTATGCAAGTTTTAATTGAAGTCCATGGTTTGTGGTTGGTATCAATTACCCAGGTTCCACAAAAGTCAGGAAACCGAGCTGAATTTATACCTAATGCAACAAAACTGCTCGCAATGGAATGCGTAAATAAGCATAGGCACAAATCTCAAAGATCAAGATCCTGAAATATGTTGCATTCACTTGTAAACTAGATTAGCATATTGGATCTACAGTGCTATAATAAGGGCTCAAAACTATCCATGCAAATTTGGAAAAAGTCTAATTGTTTAGTCTTTCAAACTCAGGTCTTTTTTCGTAGTTGGTTGCAGTCTGAAAATGTGTACATGTGTGTTTTGTTTATTAAGTCGGGATAAAGAATACAGTAGAATAAATTACAAACTTGTGTAGTCGTGGCTGGGAAGTTATATTTAATAAGTATAAAACAACTTTTTCATTGTTCAGATTCTTTTAACCTTTCTGTAAACCTATTCCTAAATGCACTTAACACAGACACATCATTTATAGCTGCCTCCACTACATCCCAACCTCCTGATCCAGTTGTATTTCTGTGTGCCTCTTCCTCACTCGGAGAGTTACATTTGGTAAAGCATCAGTATATTACTTGCCTTACCTCTATTCACGTACACTGCTAAACTTTGACTAGTACCAGGAGCAGCGTGCTCCCCCGAGTACTGCTCGTGCCCCTACTTGTCTCAAGCTTCCACTTGAGAAACAATGACTGCCTACTTACAGATTGAAGTCCTTCATGTCTATCATACTGAAATTATCTTCGTAAAGCTATCTGGAGATTTATTCTGACCACTTCTGTATAATTTCTATGCTTATTGAACTACAGCAGTCACGCATTATGACCCATATAAATAGGCATCAACAGACTCCCAATGATTTAACAAATGCTGTATATGGAACAACATGTAAGCAATTTTATGATTTCTGTAAGTGAAGCTGTCAAGAAATGGGTTTTCCTCTTTTAAGCTAGAGGATCAAAGACTTGTAATGCTTCTGGATCCAAAAAGTTTGTCAAACCTGGCATAACTTCATAGCCAGGTTAGGGGAGATCTGAATTAAACATATTGAGGTTCTCGTAATTTCATTTTAGTAGAACAAATGCATTCTTGCAAAGTACATCTTACTTCTTTAACTTTGAAAATTAATTAGTAAATTGACCTAGTATCTCAGGACAAACTGCCAGCTCTGCAATGAGATCAAATAGTGATGAATAAGAGTAATCTGAACAAGTATATTCTAATAATTTGATTTTGAGTTATGATCCGGTGTTCTGAAAGCAGCTATGTGAGGAACCATTTGAGTTTGCTCAGTTGAGTTATTTTTTATAATTACTACGGAGCTCTCATTTTACGAGATTTTAACTGTACTTTTCATCAGGCTTCTGTTCACTTTTGAACCTTTTATTTGGCTTTTTTCTTTCAGAATTTTCTTTTAATAGTCCAAGTTTACTTCAATATTTTCCAGCCAGATATTCTGCAAGATTCGCTTTTGAACCTCTTTGGTGTAAGCTGATTCTTGACAACACAGAAAGTATTCAAATATGCTTCGGTATTTTCCTGCTGTTTGTCAGAAAAATTTTTGCTTTTACAGGGGTGTTTTTTCCTTGATGTTCATGTTCTGATTGGCAACTTTTTTTAAAAAATAACTTTTTTTTTCCTTACTGTATAAAAGTAATTTGAATAATTATCATATTTCTTCATTGAAGTATTGCTGCGCTTTAAAAAATGCTTATCCAAATAATATCTGCGGTGACTTTTTTTTGTTTGCTCTCAAGAATGATGATCATGAATCAGTTACCAGATTTCCCAAGGCTTGGATGTCTTGGAATTAAGACACTATATGCTTCTAAACTTTATCCAAGATCCAAGGACAAAAGCACTTGAAAGAAATCTCTTTAAGGAATCAGTTCAAAATTCATAGGAGTCCAAAACTAATACTGCTTTGAATTCAGCCTGTGTCTACAAACTTTCACCTTCCTTGGAACTGGACTTGTTTAGAAGTGATAGCCATAAAGCAGTCTGCAACCAGTTTCTTTATTGGTCCAGTTCATGTATGAATCATCTTCACAGAAAATAGGACAAACCTCATGAAGTATTTGTTATGTCTTTGCTTTTCCACGTTCAGAGAAAGACTCTCTTTTTTTCAGGCACCCAACTTACAGAGCAGGAGAAGGGGTGGCATACAGATGCCATGTACATACATTTATTGTACCTCGTACAAAAGATTTAGGCTCTGTCCCTATGAATGATCACCTATAATATTCCAAAATTATTACTTTGTGGACTATGTACTTAATTTTGCTACTTTCTAGCTCCTGGTGTGTAAAGAATGCAGTATGCAAGGTGGGTAATGTTACTCTACCTAAAAATAAAGATTTATAAAAGTATTTGTGGGAATGTCATTGTTCCATGATAAAGCTCTAATTGCAGAATTCAGTGAATGTTTTACAGTGATTAATTTATGTACTATATCTACTTTCTTGTTCTGCAAGCAGAATGAGAATACATTGTCATTACAATGACAATTTATTGCATACTAAAACACAATCTTTACAATTGAAAGGCTAAATGATAGAATTACTCTAAGTAAGACACATAAGGAAGTCTAGAAATAAGGATTTGTTTATGGGTTTTTTCTGCCTTCCTTTTAAAATTCTAATGTATGTGCTTTGTATGGGCACTGTAAAGTAAGCTGGGTTAGGACATTTCTGAATGGGAGGGAAGTCATTTGACATAATAGCAAATACCTTTGCAAGTCTTCAAGCTGTTCTATTCAATATACAGTGTTATAATTTTGCCACATAGGGCACACAAGGAAATGATTAAAAAAAAGCTGAATTATGACGTGGTGATACTGTAAATGGACTATGATTTTACAATGGATATGTTTTTCTGAATCTGAAAAGAATAGGAATTATCTGTAGTCTGTTTGGAGTTTTTTTTTGCAAACCATCATATTAAAATTCTATTACATGTTAGAAGAAAAATAGTAAGAGTACTGGAGGAGTCTGGCAAAGAACATTTACCAAAAGTTATCCGAACACTGTATTTTACATTTGTATTCTTTAAAGACTCTTCTGTGCCTATTTCTTCTTGTCTTCTGCAGCTACAAAAGTAATTTCAGTAGTTGTATTCTAAAATCAAATATTGAAAATAAGCCTGTAAAGATCAATAAAAAGCTAAATTATTCAGTACCAGGCAGAACAAAACACTTTGTTCCACCTTTTTTGTTATTAAATATTGAAATAAAGCCATTGAGTATTTCTTAAGTAGAGGAGTATTTTAGCATCTTTATTAAAAAAAAAAAGCTGGGTCTAAAATCCACCTAGAGGTGAATGATAGTGTATTTTTTTAAAACGCTGCTCTCTCTTTAAATTGTAGAGAATTTAAGACTAAAGCCTGTCATGTGTTAAACTTCTCATGTAATACAAGGGGAAGATGTTTGTTATTAATTAACCTTTTGCTGTTATCTAGTCTCCACTTCCTCTGAATTTTTAGCAACCACAAGATCTTATGAGGAACTAGAAAAATAGTGTTTTGATTGAAGAAGGGCTTTTTTTTTAAAAAAAATCAAAGCCTACTTAAAATACATTTGATTGGAGAATATTCACTTTTGCAAAGCAAGTCAAAAAACATTGGCTTTCTGCCTATAATGCATTTTGGTTTGCCTCTGTAAATACCATTTTCATATAGCATTACAATCCATTTCCTTTCCTCTATGATGATAAATATTTTTCATGTCCATGTCTGTATTTGGTCTTTAAAAAAAAAAAAAAAAAGAACTGAAGTACTGCAGCCACATAAGACTTGTACATGCTGGGTCTTTCAAGACAGATTCCACTGAAGTCTAGAATATTTCTTAGGTCTTAAGAGTTTTTTGGTTGGCTCATTTGAATTCAGACCTCTGACGTGCTTTGCCTTTGCAAAGTGCGCTACAAGGCCACAAGTTTCTGGGGTTATAAGACTGTTCCAGCCTTCATAAATTGTAGCATTTTCTGTTGTTTCAGTTGAGTCTCTTGTGTTGTTTTTTTTTTTTTTTCTATTGATATAGAAAAATGAATAACGGAGCATTTGCAGTTTTCTGTTCATTGAGTGCTTTATGTGAGGCCTCATATAAAATTAACAGAATTTAGAGAGGAAAGTAGAGAACATGAATATTCCAGTGGTTGGAAGAGAGATACTGAGATAGAAAGCAGTCCATTTTTAATTTTTTAATGAGCCTTTAAAATGTATTGAGTCTTGCACCATGTAATACAGTATAGTTCATCATAGCACATCTCCCAATGTATGGCCAATGGCTAGGGTTGGATATCCCTGTATTTCTTTTCTTTTGAGTTCTGATGGCCAATTTAGAAGTAAAAATCAAGACCTGGATCAGACTAGCATACTGCAAGATGACCTCAGTCAGTAGCCCACACTTGACAGCCAACTTCTCTTTCACAACTGATATGTCAGCAGAGACGTAATCTTGAGATTTCTGTCGATTTGTGTTTGGTGAACAGCACAGTGTGATACTGCCGGCTCTCCAGGAGAAGGCAGCTTGCCATCGATGACAGTGAATTGTATAGCAAGGTGACGGATAGCACTGCATGGAGGACAAACCAACAGGCAGGTAAAAGGCACAAAAGCAACCTGGGCCACACAGCGAGAAATAGGTGGTAAGGCTCACGCTGTTTAAGGACACAGGTTATCATGCCCTGTTCAGGGCTATGGGGTTTTGCGAAGATGTTTGTTGGAAGAGAGCATCATCAGAGGCTGAGGAAAGCATGCGTGCTCTGACCACTGAGGAGATGGGGAACAAGTAGGTGGTAGCAATGGAGAGGCAAGCTGTTTGATAATAGCTGTTGTGATGATAGTGGAGCTAGAAGGTGGCCACCCGGTAAAGACAGCCCCTAAGAAAAGAGTTGCATGCATCGCTCCATCCATTACACGCTGCCAGGCACGCAGTTAGGCTGCAGTGAAGCAATCATTGAGGCTAATTGTGTAGCGTGCAGCATTATGGGGGGCACAACCCCAATCTTTTTCTTGCTCGCTCTTCAGCCAGTGGGAGTTTTTCCTCCTCCCTCTGCTTGTGAGGCAGTTCTGTTAACACAATGCAGCTTTCAATGCTGCAAAGATTACTTTGGTTGAATGAAACGACTTTACGCAAAGTAGAGGTTGAATACGTTACGCTTTTCTTCCCTCGTCACTGGGTCAGCACACGTGATGAGTTAGGAGCTGCTTTTGATGCTTGTGGCATAACCATGTGTACTGCAGAAAATGCAACTCGCCATTTTGAAATGTTTACTTCTAGCAGCCTGCAGCAAACTCATGCCATGTGCGCTGCTTCTCCAGTCATTAAAATGCAGTCATTTTGGTGGTGGCTTGCTTTCACGTAGCCAGGCCACACCATGTTCTGAAGTAACAAACTATAATTTGTTTTTATCTAGAAAGGTAATTTCTGAAATTCGCAGTGTTTGGTGCTTGTTCATTTTCCCTTTCTAGCAATGGATGGGGGTGTACAAGTTCAGAAGTTTCTAGCCTTGGAGAAAGAAGGAAATTGTGACAATTTCTACTTAAGTTCAGTATTTCTACCACAGGATGTAAAAAGGAAAAAAGTGAGTGGGGAAGTAACACAAGTGACTTACAACGGAAATGCAGAAGGCAATTTAAAAGATTAATTTGAGTCTTAAATATATTATACATCTCAGAACTGCAATGGACTCTTCAGGTGTCCCCATTGCAGCTAACGCCATTCTGAAAATGTGGCTTTCCTGGCATTAATTTATTGTTTGACTAGTTTACCGTGACTTCATGCTTTCTGTATGGGGGTATAGCGTTGCATGTGTTGATCTGAAAGCTAGTACCAATTTGTCATTGCCAGAACCTAAATAATAGCCAGTTCTTTCAATATTATGCTGTTGCAAAAGTGCAGCGCTTTTTATTTTATTTTTTTTCTCATTTCTTAGCCTTATGATTCCTGCCTCTTGGCTTAAGCCTTGTGAGATATATTCATAGGCTGTTTCTGACCTCCTGCGATTCAAGAACCAAAAAAAAAAAAAAGAAAAAGGAACCTTATCATGTATGTAAATATCAATGGATGCAACATTTATCCATGCAGAAAGTTCTGCTGGCATTGTAAAGACAGCTCTGTACAGCTTTTACGAACAGCTTTAACAAAAGTTCCAGGCCCTCTTCTTGTCTATAGTTATGGAGGTTTGGGAAATTTTTTTTGTTTTGTTTTACTGTGGAAGTGCTAACTGATGGATAAAATAGGTTTATGTTGTATTATTTATTTGGAAAATCTGCTGCCAGTTTCCATGGCAGCTCAGAGATCTAAAAAGGTGAATGAATTTTAAATATTTAAAATCCAGTGCCACCACAAATAGCATATATTGGAAACTCCAAAGATACTGAGGAGAGTAATCTTGGGGACATTTGTTAAGCCTAATGAGTGGAGGAAAGGAAGAGATACTATCTGTATCTGCAAGGAGGAAGGGAGTAAATCAGTTACTACGTGGCCATTGAGAGCAACGCAGTGTTTATGGGCGTAAGAGAGCCGAGGGAGTGTATTAGCTTAATGTGGACCCTGATACAATATACCTGCCTTTTCCCATATGAGAAGATATATTTGCAGATGTAACCAATATTTCTTAAATGCCAAACTTTGCTGGCTTGCGAACTGCAAGATGTTTGTCATTTATCATACCTTTTAGACCACTCTTGTGGCCTGTCACTATAGCAACTCTATTGGCTTCTACAGCAACACCTGGTCCTATCAGTAGCTTTACCCTGTTGAAGTTTCTTCATAAATAATCCATGTGAAAGTGAATGTAGCTGTCATGTTAATTTGTGGCTAACCTGGTTCTGGCAAGTTTATAATTATATTTATGAAGCAAATAAAGCAGATTGTTTGCTTTTTCTTCAGCGATGACTTAACACAAACTGACAGAAACAAATAAAAGAAGCTTTACTAATCACAGTCAAAGTAGAAAAGAATGTCATAAGGATGTTCTAGTTACTATCTCACAAATCTGGCCTGCTGCCTGTCTGACCTCTAGTTAATAGACATAGTGGTACTCTTCACAAAATGTCTTTACCTTCACAGTAAATACTATATACAACCTTTGGTTGCTGAATTCCCTTCCTCCTCCACTTCCCCCTTCAACTCTTTTCTGATCTTGTCCCCACCCCACTCTTGTCCCCATCCCTTAAGCTGGGGATAGCATCCACAGATGACACAATAACATTTATGTTTAAAAATATTACCTTAAATCTAGAAGGACACAGTGGAGTTAAGCTTCTGTTCACCACTCAAACTAAATGTGGATAATAGTAGGCTGAGGGTTTGCATCTCCCTTGAGTTCCAGTGTCTCCTCTCCAGATTTGGTCTTAGTTTTGTGGCAGACCTTTTCATACATAGGTGAAAGAATCGCTACCTTTAGAAGGAGTCAAAAATTGTAAATTGTGTTTGATGCTTTTCTGTTGCTCTTGATACCTGAATATATGGGTGGGAGGTAGCTGGAGCAGCAGGAGTCTGCAATTCTACCCTTCTGTTGCCTCAACAGACAGTCCGACTAGAAAATGCAATATTGCTGGTATAAAGCAGTAGCAAATAATCTTAGACTGAAAATAAACTACTTGAGAAACTGTAAGGGAAGAGTGTGCCCGCAGGACATAATATCCTCCGGAATTACTCCTTGTACATCACTGTTCAAGTCTGATGAAAACTTTCTGATTACTTTCAGAGGACTAGATTGTTATCTCTTCAGCCAAGGTAAACAGCTAAGTTCACAAAATAGCGAGTGTCATCAGTGGGCACTGCAGTTTGGCACTGAAAAAGGTACGCAGATGACATAACTATAGTTCCTTGTCTCGATTCTTGTTTGACAAAATGACTTATTAGTAAATTTTATGGATTATATTTCTGTTTATACAGATATTCTGCACTATATTTATCTCTCTGGCAACTGAATTAAACTTATTTTATCTGTTAAAGGATTACTAAGGCATATGTTTAATTTATTTGAGGTTCTATTTTTGCTATTTCCTGTATTACAGGAGACCTTCATTAATTTAGAGCAATGCGACACTTTTTGTAGTTCACATCATATAGAACAATTTCTCAGTTCATAATTATACCATCCTGCCAATTATTCTTTCTGCCATTCTCTGAAAAGAATTCTTTAAACACAGTATGTATGACATGACTTACAAAACCAAAGTAACCGAATCAACTGAAATCCAAGTAAACCTTTTTTCAGGAGTTAAATGAAGTCGGTCTGTACAAGACAGCTACAATTCATGTTGTAGGATTGTTGCTATAGAAAATTAGCTTCCTCGGTTTGCTGCCTCTTCTTTTACAAATGCCAGTTCAGTTAAGAGTGTCTGCGAGTTTATATCTGTGTATATAATTCATAGAGGAATTACATCTGGAGATGCAGCCTACTGAAATAGCTGACCTGCTTTTATCCCCTGAAGGATATTCATTCAATGGGTCCCCTGGAAAAAAAGATGTGCTACCTCATCATAGTGTAATACTTAATAACAACGAAACACATGCATAAAAATCTTGTTGAACTGAACAAGGCCATTAATGCAGGAGCAGTGAATGAGAATGTAATAGAAAATGAGAGACAGGGAAAAGAACCCCCTTGTCAGCTTCCTCTCCACGGTGCGTGGAGGAGTCCGAGAGGACAGTCTGCCTCTGTCACAGGAATGCAAAGGCCAGCTGGTGACTCCGACCTGACTACGTCCAGTGTGTACAACGAGAGGACAATGCCTATAAACTGTGTATCTTGTTAGCATTTTGAAAGAACTCCTTTCTGAATGCTGAAGGGAGTTATCAGTGTGGGTGATTGAGTACAATTTTAGATATCGATAGATGCACAGGTGTGGAAAGTTCTTGTCTGAGCAGCCTATTATGTGAAAATAAAGAAATTAGACCAGAGCAACTTTGAAAGAGATATCTGATTGAATAATCTCACATGTATTGGATATCAATTCAATAATACACTGGCCAAAACCGTAATTACCACTGTGTGTATATCTTTAAGATCAGGTTATCATATGATCATAAAACAGTGTTCAAAACAGAATCTTTAAGGTATGGCATGAAAAGGCTCTGCCATCCACATGGGACAGGGTCCTAGTAGAGACAGTGTAAAGATTTGCTCTTGACCAAACTGGTAACACCACTTATTTCAGAAAAGAAACGTCATGCAGTTCTCTGCTCTTCCCAGGCTCAACACCTGGAGGGGAACCAGAAGCAACATGCCTGCTCCTCTGGCTGTGCACAGTTTCTGCTTGACGTGTCTTGGGTTGTTCCTTCAGGAGACTGACTTGTGGAGTGAGTCATAAGTGTAGAGCCGTTGAGAATTCAGAAATCATCTATACAAGGAAGAAATAAGGTAATTATGCCTGTAATTTAGTCTTTACAGTGTACTGTAAATCTTTAACATGTGGCAGTGAAAGGAGCTGAAGTGTATCACTAAAGTCTACCACAACCAGCTGAATCATTATGCATACCTGGAATGTTTTTCAGGGCAAATGAAGGTCAAGAAATGGATGGGGGGGTGGGGGTGGTGGACTGATGCATCTCCAGAGTCTCTATTAAAAATGATTAGGTTTGGATTTTATTTAACATTCCTCACACATGCGTCTGTGTGAAAACGGTAACATTTCTCATTATAATTTTTAAGAAGATTGCAACATTTTGAAATGTTACATAGATTTTCTGGTACGACTTATCCCATTGTCTACAGTAGAACCGCTCGTGTAAAAAGGTGAATGAGATTATTTGGTTCTCTTTTGACTTCTTGCTTAGTCTGTCTACTCTAATTCTAATATCATCTCTCTTTAAGAATCAGTGTTTCTGCAGTCCTTCCAGTTTCTTCTTGACTACCGGTAGTCATTTTTAGATTCAGATTTGGAAAACAGTCCATCTCTTCCCTGTTTTCTTTTACTTACAAAGGCAGGAAAAGTATAGAATGCCACATTTGTTATATGAGAGAAAAGGGATGGCTTTAAAAAGGAGATAAGGCTTTTGGCTAAATATGCTTTTTGAGTAAAAATATGACTCAGCAATTAAATTTGATTTGATGATTAAAAAAAAATCAAGAACAAAGCCCAAATAAATTATCTACTAAAAGAGGGAGCAGGCCCCCCCCAAGTTCTATCTTAACAGGGTCAAATGATGATTTGCCACTTCCTTACACATAACCTTACAAGCAGCTTTCTAAACCTCAAGACTTTTAAGAAGTAGCTGCAGATAATAAGCGAGCCACAGCAAATAAATCTTAGTATCGCTTCGTGGAGTTACTACAAATTTCTTAATTTATAGCTACTTACTTGGGATGGGGAAAAAAAAAAGGCAGTTTAGTTATTTTCAAAATTTTTTAAATGAATTAACTTGGTATTCTGGTATTCTCGGTATAGTGTCAGTAGTAATTCTACATTGATATGGAGGTGAGCAATGGTATGCTTATATTTTTGCTGGAACAGCAGAAACTTATTCTAATTGTTATTGATTACTCCAACCTACAGCAGTTTCACAAATATTTCCGAGCTTGTAAAAATATTAAGTTTCTATTTGCGTCATTTTGAATTTGCAGGATAGATTGTACTTGTTTTTCTTCAAATGATTGCCTCTATCTAAAGTTACTTTTTTATGATTATTTATTTTTTCTCCTTGCTTTAGTTAGCAGGAAAATTTTGCACAGCGATCAAGTGGTCTCAAATCTCAAAGCTTTTCCCACCAATTGATCAAAATAGATTTTAGGTGGAGAACTGCTATTTGAGGTTATAATTCTTGGGTGGTTGGTAAGCCGATTTAAGGTAGCTAATACCATTCATCACTGAAATAAGAAAGCCTGTGGGACTGGAGAACTGGATAACTTTAAATCTCAGTTTAAGTGGGAAAGTTCAAGTGTACATCTGAAATAATAGCAAATGCTCCACCCCAAATATTCTCAGCATAAAGCACAACATATTTTGATCAGAGAGTATCTAATGTGATGTTTGCAAGCTTCATAAAATATACATATCCTTCCCTGTCTGATCTTAAAACATTTAGGCTTTAAAGAAATTATTATGAAGTGTCTCATGTTTATGTGTTTTTGCTCTTTTTATTGCATTTTTGGGAGAGAGGAAAGATAATAAAATAAAAGGACCTTGTAAAGAGAGAAAGCAAATTCTTGTTTATAAAATGAAAATGAATACTACTCCCCCCAAAAAAAGTATGGAGGAGCCTTAAATGCTTCTGTAGGAATGATTGTATCTGCAGTACACCTCAAACTAGGTATTTTAAAGCTAGGTGCGAACAGAGTCCAGTTCAGAAGATTTATTGAACAGACTGCAGTTTCCTGGTATACACACCTGGGTTTCTTTCCTGTGGAAATCGAGGAGTGTGAAGATGGTGCACAGCCACATCTCGACCCACTGTGTGCAGGCTGGAGGAAGCCCAGCATGTACTCGGGCCTAGAAATGGTGAGGTGCTCCCGTTTCAGATGTAGCCATCTGAATTTACGCCCGTTCATTTATGCTCCTTCTCTGCAAGGCAGCTCAGCCCACAGGGCTGCTGCAGCAGCGCTGCTCCCCGTTAATTAGGCAGCACGGCTCCTGCTACCCGCCAACGTCTGTGTCCTAAACTGGATGCGATGCTACCTTGAAAGGGATATCCACAGCAAAGAGAGGATGGACACAGCATTAAGTGGAATATCTGTGTTAAAAATACTGAACTCTAAATGTGTCAGCCTTGGTAAAGCTGATGGTGCAGCTCTGTGCCTTCTGCTGAAGGGAGGGCAATGAAACCAGGAGGGAAGAAATAGGAGCAGCCTGTCTGGAAAGGGGCAGCACCCAGGTCTAGCAGCACTAAGAGGTGAAAAACAACCATTTGCATCAGTCTGCATGTGTGGCAAACTGTAGGAACAAGAAAGAGATGCTCAGCTAATCCAAGTGTAGCAGGGAATGACTGCTCTGGGACAGGGTACTTGGCTTCTCTGTTTGCTCTGCCTGCGGCCAGTCGCTGGCCCTCAAGGTGTTGCGTGTTTTTAGCCATCTTTTCTCCCATTGTAGTACCTGGCATGCTGTGGCTCCCTACCAGTAGTTGCCGGGTCCTAATATATGCTCTTTCAGATCTGGTTATGGAATCAAGTCCCACTTCACATGAGCCCGCAACCTTGCCAGCGGCTCTCCCTTGGTAGGCTGGCTCCTTGCACCATCACACTGCAGCAGCTGAGGTGCTGTGGCGTAATACAGACCTACCTCTGACAGTTGTGGGATGTTTTGGAAGAAAGATGTCTGTAAAAAGGTGCAATGATGTCGTGATACAACCTGAGTAACAAATTCAGGAATGATGGGAATAGAGTATAATTTTTCTTTAGGAAGGGCCTCCATCTATGCTTCAAAGTCATTCCAATAACCAGATTTCTTGGCTTCCTACTTTTATTTAGGCTTATTTATCTTGGTCATCTGGGTTTATTTGTTCTGCCAACACCCTTCTGTTCCCCCCAAGTAATTTTTCAACCTATTAAGCACTTTGATTTTGAGAGAAAAACGTTTTTCAGACCTCTCAGAGGTTTGAACTGCCTACAATTTTCAGTGGCTGTCTTGAGGGAGGACTTTATGTCAGTGATGAGAGTTAGGGGAAAAAATACGGGGAGCTGGAGCTGATCTGTTTTGTTGATGAGTTACCCAAAATATTTGTGGCTTAGAACCAGTCATGGCTGTTTCTTCTTTCTTAATAGGTTTTGGGGGGAGATGGGATGAGGATGGGAGAGCAGCAGGAGGAGATTAGAGGATCTGGAGGAAGGACTTATTATTGCAAAAGTGAGAAATAAGGATATTGGAATATATAGGAAAGAACTAGAGTTACTGTAGAGAGTGACAGGGGATAAAAAGATGTAAGTCATAAATCTATAGGAAGAACTTTGTTAGCCGTACTCCTTGTGAAAGAAGTAATTTAAATGCAGAAATTTTCTGAAGTCTCAGATCTTTTCATTAATTTCCAGGTTAGCACTTTAAAAAGGTTTGCTATAAATTCAGCACTTGATAGTTTTCTCCCATTGGTGCAAGACTTCCCTGTATTAGATTTAACACCTCCTTTTTTTTTTTTTCTTTCAGAATTAGCACCAAACAGCTATATGCCACATGCACGTTTCTCTATTATAGGCAAACCCCAGGAAGCTCATTAAGTTTTCTTTATGGCTCCTATGCACTGCTGGAACCATACCTAAGTGGAGTGTTTGACTGTCAGTGATTAGATACCGCAAGGGTATATACTTTAGAAAATATCATAGTTGGCATACAGAAATAGACAAGTATAACAGCACTGCAGAGGACCATTTATTCAACAGGCATTTCACTTGCATAAACAGTAACACTTACTGAGTTCCTGACGTTGGCTTCCAGCTTCAATAGTGAAATTGTTTCTGAAAGAGCTTCTGTGTAACCATACAGTACGGCAGAAATAAATATATCCTAAATTCAAGAAAATTGTGGATGTCAGAGATGAGCAGATTCCTACTAGTTTAAAATTCTACTGTTTATAATTCTATTTTGAGTGGTTTGGTGTAAAATACTTCTTTGAAGGGAAATACCCTTGTGAGAAATATGACATTGGTGGAATATTTGGTGAGTTATTGGGGGAAAATAATCTTGTTACTCAAATATTCCGGTTTAACACGATGCTTATCGTAAAGATGTTAGGTGACAGACTGGAGCAATGCCAGCAGATAGGCTACTCCTGATGCAAAACATGCCAGGTCTGTAACTCTTACTATGAGCTTTTATTAGTTCTTGTGCTGGTGATCATGTGGAACTGGTACTGTTACCAAGGTAATCTTTGATAGTACTCTAGTGAAAGTACTACAGAGAAATCTTCTTTTCCTTCTTCCTTTATTCCTTCCCCTTTTCCCAAAATTTCTGATCATCTGTTAACGTTCTTGAATTGTTTTTTCCATGTTTTTTCCTATTTTAGATCTTTCCTACTTTCTTCTGCAGCCACACCGCTGTAGATTCATTGCACAGTTTTTGTTATATTTGCGTGGATGGGCTGATCTTTCATACTAAAAGTACAGTTTCCAACACTTATAAGAAGACAATAATAAAATGACAGAGAAGATCATATAGAGATCGTGCCCTACAGTGTGTGTACTTTAAAATGTTATCAGGCAGGGCCCACAAAGGTGGCTGTACCACCCATGTTAGAAACCCTCTTGTAAAAAGTTAGCCAATACATTGCAGCCTAGTGCTGAGCAGTGGTCTAGCAATGCCATTAGTCAGTGCATGCTGCTATCTGTATCAGTCTGACTTAGAAATGAAAGTGTGTTTGAAACATCTGTCCCCTTCTTTAAATTGTTTGGTACGGTCGAAGTCACACTAAATAAGTAATATTCTTTCTTTTGCAGAGCAGCCCTCCTGTTTTTATGTGAAACAACTAACAGTTCTCACACAACGAGGTGTAAATTGCACTAAAACCATTAAAAAAATTGATTAGCACGATAATTTTCCGAAGTTTTGCCACCTTCATCATTTCGGTAGGGGCTAACCCCCCCGCCCCGCATTGCAGTGGTCGCTGGGACCGGCGGGATGCACTCACGGTCACAGGAGGACAGAACTGGGCAGCTCCCGCCGTGGCTCCTCCACGCAGCCCACCCCAGCCGCGGCAGAGCGCAGGTCGCAGTCGGCACCTTTCCGACCCCGCAGCCCCCGGTATGGCTCGGCTTCCCCCATAAGTTGGAATAACCACGAGCTGCTCTAATTTCTCTTGGCAGAAAGAGCTCCCTGGAGGCATTCCTCTGCTTCCGAATACTTTGTGTTAGTCGGAGACACTGCTTAAGATACTCTCTGTCTCTGTGTCAAGGACAGGGAATGCGTTGCATAAAGCACTTTGCTCAGAGGCCTGTTAACGGCACCTTTATGTCTCTAATGGACTACAGCAGTGCATGAGGGATTAATCAGGGGGCAGGACTGATCCCCCCTCCTTGTTTCAAGAAATATTAGTATCTCACAGACCACATTTTCATTTTCTTACAGCACTTCGTAAGCCAAGTGAATGCTTCAGGACAAGTCGCTTATTACTCAGGGACAGTAAAGGATAGGAGCTTCACTGAGGCAATATGTTTACTTCTAGGAAGAGTATCTTCTGTCAATTCTCATTTTCTCCTTGTTTCTGAGCTTGCCTAGGAGCAATTCTGGTGAGATGTGAAGGGAATCGCCACGGGAGGTCACTGTGACAGGACTCCCTAAGAAGGTCTCAGAGGGACTCCGATAGGAGATAGGGGGACTTTTTTACTTTCTCTAATAGCTTCTACAAAACAACAAACTCTCCTTCATCACCCCCCAATAATAACCCACATGCTTGTGTGAGATCGTATAGTTTTTCCATACCTGAAACAAAATTAGAGACGATGCAGTAATGGGTTCACAGCATGGCTTATCTCCATGGCAATATATCATATACTTTGGAAACTACTTGGTCTACATGAAGTGTGTTAACCCTTTTTTTGTTTTCTAACTAGATGCAAAAAAGATGCCTGAATTACTCTAATCAGCTAATTTGATACTGTTACTCCTTTTTTTTTCTTTTTTTAGTATCCCCCTTTTCTGTATCCTCCCTGTATCTCTCCTACTCTGTTAAGCTGGCATAATTAATTTTCACCCCCATCATGTATTGCTTTCTTGCCATCAACTACAGGTGAAATCTCAGTCCTCCAGCCTCTATATGAGACAAAAGAAGCACTCTTACACTTTCCTGTTAAGTACCAAATACCTTAGAGGAGTAGGAGGTGGAAGCTCTGAGCGTGTCTCCTTCCCCTTGGGCTATCTTTCAGCAACTTCTGTGCTGTTTGAGTTGGCCCTGGCCTGCTAATACCTGGTTAGAAACCAAGAGAATAAATGAACTCATGATGGGTAAATATTTACCACCGCCATTCCATGTTTTTTATATTCTTTGTTTTGTAACACTGTTGCCAGTGTTGGTTTCCAAAAAAATCCATAGCAAAGTGTGTCACCTATTACATTTCCACTTCAAGAAAAGGGCAAAGAAAGAGCCCTTTCCTAAGAGAGAGGTTCATCATCAAAGTAATGCACAAAAAAATGAAAGAAAACATAGAAGTGAATGATAGAAATGTTGGTTGAAAAGGGGTCACCCTGTGGAGCATTCCTCTCAAACCAGGACTGTCACCAGCCCTAGATCAGGCCAGCCAGGGCTTTGTCTGCTGGAGTCTGGAGAACTTCCAAGGATGGAGTTTGCACTGCCTCTCTGGGTAACCCCTTCCAGCCCTGCTCTCCCCTCTCAACGAAGAACTCTTTCCTCCAGGAAAAGTCCAATGCTATAGTCCAATTCCACCAATACTATAGTCCAATATAGTCCAATACAATAGTCCAATTCCACCAATACTAAGAAGAGCTGGGCTGCGTTGTGTGTGTAAGTGCCCTCCAAGTAGCTGCAGGCTGCACAGCAACCTACTGCCTGAACTAAACAAATCCAGCTTCCTCAGTCTCTCCTCACCAGTCATGTACTATAGGGCCATTATTGTCTTGGTAGTCTTCTGCTGGATTTTCTCCAAATTCTCACCATCTCTCTTGAACTGGAGCGTGCAAAAACCGGTCATGGTATTTCAGGTGAGCCTCAGCAAGTGCTGAGTTAGATGAGTATAATAATTTATCTCGTTCTGCTCCTGTTCTCATGACGTGCATGTGTAGTTTGCCTTGTTGCTATGAGAGCACACTCTTTAGCTCATTTTCAACAAGGCATCCACAGTAACTGCCAGACCTTTTCCAGCATAGCTGGTACTCTGTAGGTTGGCTTCCAGCCTGTACTGACACACAAGGTTATTCTGCCCTAGGTGCAGAACTTTTTGCTTTTCCTTGTTGAACTTGAGTTGGCCCAATTCTGAAGCTTTTCAAGGTCCTTCTGAACTGACTGGGTAAATCTCCCCGCTCAGAGATTGAATCTCTGAAACATGTTAAAAGTTCAAACTTCGCCAATTTAACCACATTGAATTAAGTTTATTACAGGAGTGAGTCTCTTCATTGTTATTAGAGACATATCATACAGTTAATTTCTTTCCCCTTGCTATAAAATATTTTGAACAAGAGTGTTCCGCTGAAATAGATCTGTGCCTGATCTTGGCCCGTGTGCTCTATCTAACTTGCGTTATCATCTATTCTGTAAGCTCCCTAAGGCCTGAGTTTTATCTTCCTGATTTGTTGTACTACAGTCAATCCAGACCAGACGAAACCAAAAAGTTTAACCTAGTCCAGTTCAAAACAGGCATTCTGGATTCTGGCTGGCCCATTTCAAGTATTACTAGTCTTGTAGGTATAGTTAATTCACAGGCTAATTTATTTCAGAATCATCTTAAGCATCAGCAATTTTTAAAAGACTACGGTACTAAATTCTGCCAGGACCAAATGCAGCAAATTCTGCTAGTAATTATTGCATTTTATTTCATTAATCAACATAAAGCTATTCCTCATTTTCAAACGCAAAAAATAAGAACTGCATTAAGATCACGGGGTTTTTTTATTTTTATTGACTTAAAAGGTCTATTTCTTGTTTTACTTCACCGCTGAATCATTTCAAAATCACTGAAGGCAAAGGTGTTACACTAGTATAAAATCAATAAGAAGGGAGTTAAAAGGGCCATACTTTCCTCATGCAGAGAATGAGAAATGAAAGAGAGGTTTATAATATCATAAACCTTGGAACTGTGTCTGGTAATTATCCCTGATATGGCCTGCCAGGGAAATGACCACCATCTGCTGCTGCTCACCAGTGCCCTGAAAATACAATCAGGCTGCTAGTATTTGCTGGAACTAGCAGTAAACTAATCCTCTCAATTTCAGCTCTTAAGATTACATGTAATTGTGTGTAAGATGCAGGCTCAGTCCACACAGATTTTTCAGGCTCTGAAGTTGTGAAGGTTGAAGTAAACCTCATTTGTCCTAAACTTGCTGTTCGGCTTCCCCCTCTGTATTTGTATTTTGTTGCTGCTTTTGTTTTTAAATTGCTGGCAAAGATGGCTAACTGCAGAGGTTTCGATGTATTCTCTCTGGTTCATGCATTTAGAAGTGGGACTTTTTGTCATAGAGCAGCTTTGAGCTAAAGTTAATCTTTTTCTTTATGAAACTGAGATAAGACTGCTTTTAAAATAAAGAAAATGTTTCAAGGTTCTGAGGGAGTTTCAGTAATATACACACGTCTCTACAAGGAATATACAGAAACTAGTCCATGGTAAGACAAAGTGTGATAAAGAAATCTGCTGAAATGAAAGAACTTACAGTAGGAAGAAATGGCACAGAAAAGTTAGATTACAAGGAGGAGGAAGCGAAATAGGAAAGGAGAGAATTTGTAAAGAATACAGGGGAACCCTAATTCTAGTTTGGCCGTTCCTACGTGCCTCTGACTTTCAATGCAATAATAAAAGGGTACCTTCACAGAAGATTTTCTTAGTAAAATAAGTAGAACAATAATAGAAAAAATACTGTGCAAGTTCCTAGTACTTCAAAGGACAGCAAAGAAGTACTAATATATTCAACCAATAGCTTCTAAAACTAGACAATATGGAATTTAGGAAAAAAATGGGAATATGAATAAGGCAGAAAGGAGAGAAGCTGCGGAGGGATTCTGTTTTGTTTGCTCTCCCTCCCCCATTTCAGATGGATTAAAGAATTATTAAAAATTAAAATGCAAAATCACTCTCAGACAAACCAAGTGAGAATGGCTTCAGCTGAACTGGGTAATATCTGGATCCCAGGGGACCCAATTCTTCTTCATCTGTTTTTAGCTATAATATAAAGGGTCTCTCTGAATCATTTGGAGTGGCCTGCAGCAGTAATAATGTATTCCTTAGAGCTGCGCCGCTCATTGACAGAATGCAGGACAAGAGAGGCAAAAACCACTGGAGAAGCTTTTTTTTCAGTGTGAAATGAAGCACTTTGGCTTCTGTGAATGAAAGCAAGACTATGGTGGCATTAGATACAAATTAAGGACGAAAACAGGCTCTGCCGCAAGAGATATTTCCCAAGAGATAGCCATCTCAATTTTTGGTCAGTGTTTGGAGGCAAAAAGGGTGTAGGGCTCAAGCTGAACTCGAGTAAATTGTGGAATGTGTTTGCAAAATTAAGGTTGTGAATATTTTAGAAAAATGTTGTAAAGTTTTGTTCGTTTAATTGTGAAAGTATCATTAGGGATACAGGTGGAAGATGTTACATTGATAGACAGTAGTGTAACAAGGAAAAATAAATCCCCTGGCCTTTCAGGCAGTAATGGGCACTGAACACATAATTTCCACTCCACGACACAGAAAACCCTGTTCCATACATAAACAGGGAGAAAAATAAGGGTTTACATATCATACTAAAGCAACCCAGTAGTCTATATTAGGGACTCCCATGCGTAAACTTAGGAGAGTGGAAGAGTGGAAACTCCTCGAACTGCCTTGCCTACCTCCCTGGCTCGGTGGCTGTCAGTCACGCTGCCTTTCGCAAATGCTCCTGCGCCCGCTGCGGAAAATGCAGCCGGTCCTATGGAAGGGAAGAAGGCACAGCGGTTGCCTCTAGCAGCGGAGGCAGAGGGCACAGCAGAAGGTATTCTCACTGGTATTGGTCTTCCGAGACAGCTGCGGCAGCTCTTAGCTGCTTTTTCCACCCCCCTCCGTCTTAACTTTCAAGTCTGTGCTTTCTTTCTAATTATAAAATAATAAAGGAAACTCACAGTGGTTCTGTGCAATCATCTCGAGGTTTTAGTCCCAATTCTCAACTCGCAATATTTTTATTTCAGCTTAATTTCCTTCTCTCCAGTGGTATTACTCCCCAGTTACATTGAAACACGACTTTCTGAACTATCTGTATGGATAATGTATAGATGTAAATCCAGCTAAAGGTATATTAAGCAATTTATTGCAAGTGCTGCAGTACATACCGGGAGGAAGATGGAACATAAAGTGGAAAAAAGATGGATTGTTGTAATGTAATTCTGTTTCTACCTTTGCCCGTAGTGACTGAAAGATGGCACAGTGCATAGCTGTGAAGACAAAGGTACAAGATAATACGTTTATCCGTATACCACTCAAGTGAAACAACCGTGAGAAAGATAAGGGTCCTAACCTCACAAGGTGTTGTGCTGGTTTTGGCTGGGATAGAGTTAATTTTCTTCATAGTAGCTAGTACGGGGCTAGGTTTTGGGTTTGTGCTAGAAACAGTGTTGATAATACAGGGATGTTTTAGTTGTTGCTGAGCAGTGCTTACACAGAGTCAAGGCCTTTTCTGCCTCTCACCCCACCCCACCAGCCAGGAGGCTGGGGGGGCACACGAAGCTGGGAGGGGACACAGCTGGGACAGGGCTATTCCAATTCCAACTGGCCAAAGGGCTATTCCAGGGCTGTGTGCTGCTTAGTTGCCAGCTGGGGTTAAACCACAACAGGTATATAAATGATAAATGTGCTATAATATTTCCTATCTCTCTGTATTTTTTCTCCTTTGATAATGCTGTTATCCCAAGATCTCTGCCACAATATTATAGAATACATTTTATTTTTATATAAGTTGGTGTGCTATCTTTATAAATAAATAAGTTCAGCGTATCAATATGTTAAATGAAAATGCTAACATTCTCTTAGCATGCCTACAAAATGAATAGCATCTTTACAATGCTGTTTGATATGCTGAAGCCTAATGATATTTCTTGTTCAGAGTCTGTAGCCATTCAACTTGAAAACAAATAATTAAAATAAATTATATCTTTAGCATCTACAAACTAAGGAGGCGAACAAAAATAGCTGCACGGGAGGGAGGTTAACACAGGGATATCTGTTGACAGCATTAGGAACACCTTGAAGGTCTTCATGAATCCTCGAAGGGATTCGTACATTCGCCTGCCTGCAGCGATGTGTGTGAGGAATCCCATGTCAGACTGTTAAGTTTAGCAAACAGGATTTCCAGTAATAGATTTTCAGAAAAATGTGGTTACCCAGGGGTATTGTGTACTTCCCAATTACGCGAACATTCAGAGACACTTTGGCCTTTTTCTTCTCTGCTCCTGTATGCGTGTGTGTATATGCATATAATTGTTGGGTTTGCTTGTTTTCTGTGGTTTTCTGCTTATGTGGTGTTGTGCTCGGTGTAGTGAGAAAGATTTCGTGGCCTTTAACACAGCTGCCAGTCACTTCCTATAGGTGCCGGTGCGGATGCACGTCAGATGTTCTGATGGTGATGAGTGACTCTCACAGCCCTTGTCGTTTCACCTCACAGCTCCTTTTAGTTTTCTTCCTCTGTTATTTTCAATGCTCAGTGGAAAGTTCCCATGTTCTGGAAACCTAAGGTCCCGAATATTATTAATGCTGAAGGCTCTGAGATGCAGGCCCCTCTGCCGTGCTGAATAGCTAATGAGCATGAAGTTTCTACTGCGAGGAAATCATCATTAACAACCCAAAACTCTCAGCTTGGGGCAGGGTATCCTCTTTAGTCTTTTCCATGTGTTCCGATATCTGTTTATTGGTGCTCATCGTTTCAGAGGAAGGAGCCAACTGAGGTGATGTATGAGTAGAAACAAGGAGAGAATTTTAATAAGGAAAGCAGCATGGGCCAAGTGGCCTTCTCTGTATTTTAATATGCCTTGTGGTCTTGTTGTCTCCAAACACATCTGACTATAAATAGCTTTGTTTTCACCAATCTGCTACTCTTGCAGAAGAGAAAAGATGCATTAGGCAGGGCTACACTGTCTTGCTGGGCAAGAACAACCCACGTCAGCCCCCTCGGTGCGTGAGCTGCTGAGAGAGGTCTTCAGGGTGCATCCCCATCCAGATCACAACTGTCCTGCCCACCGAGCACCTCATCGGGGTGTTTGTGGGGTTATGTCACCCCCCAAAAGGCTTGACTGATTTGCAGCTATGTAGTATACCCTAAAAATTAGTCTTTGACAGCTGACATATAGATGGGTTTATATGACTTATCACCAGCTGAAAGGGGGAAGACTGGAGGGACCAGGACAAACAGGTTTGCAGTGGTCTGCAAGGGAGGCCCCGTCCCCCCCGCCCCAAAGGACATCAGTAGCTGTGCCAGAGCAAGCAGCCGAGCCTGTTCCCAGCCTCTCATTACCTGAATGCCTGAGCAGAAGATGATGTCCCACACAACGACTGGAATCCAGCCTAATTTGAGATCTGAAAGTTAATTTGCTCTTGGCCTATAATCTTTAGATGATCTGGGCTTCTCTGAATAAGGCTGGTAACAAGATGTCTTTTTCTACCCTGTTCTTCTTCTGTCCCAGCTGCTTTCTCAGGAGATCCTAGTCCATAAACAAAAAGTAGAATAATAAAAAGCCAGAGGGGAATGAAGGAAAGTTTTCACAGGGAAAAAAAAAAATTCAGATTCAAAAGATGAGAAAAGTTCTGGCTGGCTTGTGATTCTTTTTAAAAATCACTTACTTTCCCTAAACTAATGTCTGGAAATTATTTTTTTGCATTTAAAAAGGAGGTGGCATTTTCGATTTAGTTCTCCTTAGGGAGAACTATTGTTAGCTTGAACTGGTATCAGACTTTTTTTTTTTTGATGTAAGTTTCATAATTTTGAGCATATCAATGAACAGTGTGACACTTAGCAGCTATATCTATCTGCCTCTTTGGATTTGAAATAGAGTGAGAATACTTCAGTGATTCAGTTACCAGACCAGAAGTCAGAAGATTTGGGGACAGATTTAAGACTTGTCTGAATTCATCTTAGCTATTTATGGCTTCAGAGTAAGTAACCTAATTTACATCAGCTCAAGACCTGTGCTTTACAACCTCTTCCCATCTATTTCCGACTCGGACAAAAAAAATACTTATGTAAGAAATCTAGCAAAGGACTTAACCCCTGTACCCCAGTTTTCTCTTTTGTAAAATAGGATGACGATGATGATGATTACATATGTTACTTGGATAGTGATAGCGAACAATGGAATTCAAGATTTTCAGAGTGAAATGTCTGTGGAAATAAGAAACTGTATGGGAACGATATCTAGGAATATGTTACAAGGAAATGGCATACAGAAGCAGTTTGAGTTTAGAAGCCAAGCCTGTTTTGTCCATGTTTTCAACCAATCTAGATAATGACTCTTTGAGGATGGATACCTTCCCCTCCTCACTCTGGTTTCTGTACAGCTCCAGACACACTGATAATAAACTTAACTAAAAATGCTGAGTTACTGATGACACAAGAATGCACCTAAAGCACAGTTACTGCATTCATTGCCTTGGCCATTTCTTGGCCTATGCGTGTCTTTGTAGAAATCAAAGGTTATTTCAGTCCTGAAAATGGTGTTGCCGTTATTTCATTGTACTGAGCTTTTCATGCAGTGCAGTAGCTAAAAGAGGTGAGAGAGCTGTCCATTTTGGAAAGAAAAAGCTGAGACCATCCATTTAATGTCACTTAGGACCTATAACAGCAGAATAATTCGGTCATTTAGAATTTTAGATCAAAGTATAAATAGTCTAAAGCTACACTGCATCCCAGAGGTGAGAAGATGGAGACTATTTGCAGTCATAATACCAGATGTTTAGCCATTGCTATAAATTCAACAACAAAAACTGAAAATAAAAAGCGAGCTGTTAATTGAGGATATTTGGAGTCATGTCACAGGTGAAAGATGATCTAAAATTCTGCTTCATAGCACAATGCAATAGTGAAATTAGCACATGTCTATTATCACTGCTTGCAACTCTGCAGGAAACTAATGGAAATAGCTTAATCTTTTCAAGCTCCTCTAAAAGGAGAAATACAGGATTTCACCTGTGTTACTGAGTTTTCCCTCCTCTCTTATTCCTTGCCAAATTCTTACTGCACAGCAGATTTTTATTATTTAATGCCTTGAATGTAGATTGAATAACTAACTGTAGAGATCAGGGACCCCATCATTTCTTTTTAGAGGCAGCTGTAGTGATCCATTGTGGTAACGGTTAGAAAGGGAAAGGGTGCAGTCCTAAAATTCCCCTTCTTGAACCGGTTTCAGGGAGTTCTCTTTCCAAAGCAGCAAAAGCAAAGACATTAATTATACATTTCCATTATGACAGAGCCAACATCAGCAGTGACTAAAACATAATTTGTTTAGGTGGCAGTGCAGGCTGTTCTCTGATCAAGTTTTGTTTCCCACAGGGAGGCATCAGTCTTAAATTACACAGCAAGCAGGCAAGAGAAAGGAAGCAAACAATAAAACACTTCCCAGAGGAAGAAAAGAGGAAAATTTGTCTCTCAACGTCCTATTAAATAAATAAATCTGCTTTTTTTGTCACTTAAAAAAAATCAGCAGTGGGGTTCAGCTTTAATTAAAGGAAGTATGTTTTCTGTGGGGCTTCATAGGATTATATTTTGGATTTCCAGTGATAAGTTGCTTTTAATGCAAAGGAACTTTCCCACTGGAAGGAAGGAAAGGATGATAGAAAGAAAAATCCCTGAGAAGTGCTGACAAGATGGAAACATGGGATATCTTACTTGTCCTTCTGCAATCCATAAAGATCGAGTAATTTGGATTTTCTTTAGTAAGGTATGCACAAAACCAGGACCAGTCTCTATCAGCATATTTAATTGTACAAGAACACTGATACCTATATATTTACATACAATTAAAGTGGACATGCATATTTCTGAGGAAATATATGTGTGTTTTAAGCTAGAATTCAGTGTGGGCCTAATTTTACTTTATCTTCAATTTCAGTGGATCTATTATTTTGCATAAATCTGTACCTTACTGAATCAAAGAACCCAAAGGAATGCTTTTGTTATTTGCTTTTAATTTTGGGCTGCTGTAAAGAGCCATTGGTTGTGATTTTCTATTGTAATTTGACTTTTAATATCATATCCCCTGACTTCTTCAGCCTCTGTATTTGGTGTGCATAAAGCAAAAGCAAATATAAGCTGATTTCTTATTATCTCCAACACTTTCAGGAGAAACAATAAAAACTAGGATGAGCTATGTGCCATTTAACAGGAGTATCTTCCTGTTCAACATACCATTCCCCCTCCAGTGGAGTTTGCTGGCAATTTCAGACGAATGGTCAGACAAATCCAAAACCGCACGTCATTTACCCCATGCACAGCAAATACTCCTTTGGAACTGCTAGTGTGCAAAATTAGATTCGCTCTAATACAAGCAAAAAACCTACATGTAATGAAAATGATGATAGAGAATGTTGTGTGAGCTTTGATTTAATTGAAGTAGTTAATATTTCCTGTATTTAAAAAAATAAGAAAGGATGCTTCTGACTACTCAAACTTTCCAAAGTGATTAGATACTAGAGAGAGTCACTGCCAAATATTACTTTGAAAGGGAATGAAAGCAGCATTGTCTCCTTATTGCAGGTTTAAACTAGTGTGGTTTATTTTATAATTGAAACATATAGCCATGCTTTAATTATAAAATTCACTATACTGTACTAGTTATTTGGAACCTTAAAATACAGTGGTCTAAGAGCATATACCTCGATACATCTGTCATTCATCAATGGACAAGTTGCATTGTTGATTCCCCAAAAGGAATGATGGAAACACAGATAAAATGCTATATAAAGCCATAAAAAATGCTAAGAAAGTGGTCTGGGAACAAATTATCTTAATCTTTTACATGTGTTCTCAGTTTCACTGCTTGTAACTGAAATAAGGAGCAAAGGATTAATATGAAGACTTGCTGACCTGGTGTCCCAAGATTACATCACCTCAATTCAGAATTTTGTGCTCATTACTGAAGTGGTAAAGGCTGCAAATCCCACTGACATATTATTAGAGTATGTAATGTGGGGAGAGGGTGTCCAGGTTACACTATACACGGACACCCCCTTCTGGCTATTCAAGAGGTAGAAACGCTAAAATAGGTCAACCGCTTAGTATATAGTCTGCATCCCCTATACTACACGCATACTTACCTCTGAAGCATTCCATTAAATTATAACTGGATTTGCCTATCTGTATTGAAACCGGCTTTCAAATGGCACATCGGCAGCTCCTAGTGCTGGTGAGCTTTGTGCAAGCAGGCAGATGAACTGCCTGCCTGCTACCAGTAGTTTTCTCCTGAACGTTTCCGGACAGCTAAGACAAACCCAGGGTGTCTCGCAGGCACGCCGTTTCACTCTTCCTGCGGTGGAGGATGACTGCAGGAGCGAGGCCGTTCTGCACTGCTGATTTGTATTTGCCTGTCTTTAATCAACGTGGTCAGACAACAAGGGAGATGGTATGAAACTGTGGCAAAGAAGTAAAAGATGTGACTCAGAATGAAATGCGAGAAAGACGTTCAGCCAAAAACCTGCTCAAAGGATCCAGCTTTTAATAGGCAGGATTAATTTCAGTTGGTCTGGTTACGCTCACAAAAAGCAGAACGTGACAGAGACCAGTGAAGTTAGAACCATGAGGTTCAGTCCATCAGACCAAGAGAGAGACTTCACAGTCATGCCTGACCCATCCAACCCATCTGTGAAGAAAGCCTTTTGCAAAGGCAGAAAATCAAATGAGTACATGTTGGAAAGGTCTGCTGATAAGTTTTCATCTATACTGACTCTCTCCGAGGGCCTAGTGAATTCTTAGGGAAGAAGATAAGACCATAGGAAGAGAACAGCTCTTCTTTCCTTGCTTTTTGGTGCACCTGCTGTAAATGAGGTGGTGGGAAGACGAAACACTTCACTGTCCTGGCAATGCTCAAGGGCAGGAATTCTGCCTGTTCCTGGGAAGACCGTCTTGTCTCCTACCCCAAGCATGACAGTACATTAAAAGAAGAGCTTTTCCTATCTAATGTGTACAGTTAAACCTTCCTAGGTGGTCCAGTCTTTCACTTCCATCCTTGTTAAAGCAGAAAATAAAAACTATGAGTGGAATAAGGCTGAATAATTGGTCCCTACATTGCTCATAGCAACAATGTTGTATCATGGAGCAATGGATATCATGTTTTACATCCAGGTTGCCATAGCTAATCTTTTCACTTAGTGAAAAGCACCTTTTTTTTGTCTCTTGACCATCACATTTTCAGTGGACCAGATAATAAGACAGAGTTGCCCTGATTTATGTTAGTGATTTTACATCAAAGACAGGAAAAGATTAAAGGACTGGATGGAGGTTTGTAGGTTTATATGTACACCAGTATGTATATGCAATCTCACCTGTTGAAAATGGATAATAATATGACAATGAACTATGTAAATGGGACAAATAAAATGAGCAATGCTAATTAGATCTGAAGAAGAATAATCCTGGCCCTGTTGAAGTCAATTGGAAAAACTCCCACTGACTTGGTAGGGGCAGGGTTTCCACCAAAATGTCAACGTTGAATTATAATAGAATTATAGGGTAGGAAATCTTGTTCTGTAATTTACTCTTGTAAAAAATTTACTCTTTACACAAATTGTGAAGAATATTCCAAAATCAAAGCCATGGATGGAAGTACCTCAAAACATGATGAAAACTCAGATCAGAAATTAAATGTAGTAATTCAGGACCAACCCTACATATCTGTACTTTAGTACCATCTTCAGTCCTTCATAAAATGTTTGAGTTACTAGAACATTTCTATTGAGAAATCATTCCAAACTACATGACAGTTAAGCGTGATGACCAAATAGTCTCGCTGTGATTGTCTCTTGATTTGGCTGCGGTAGAAGATTGCAGTGCTGGGAGAGGCAAGGAACTGTTCAAAACAGGAGAGCAGGTGGGAGCGTGAGTGCAAAAACACAATGGCAGTGATAGACACCAGCCTGCTGGAGCAGCTACAAAGTGAATTCCTGTGTCATTTGGAAAGTTTTCTTTTTGTTTAGTTTATTTTAAAAAACTAGTAAAACCCCCTCTTATCTCGCTTTTCTATACACATAATTCTTTGTAGATCTTGTTCTGTTTTGATAGTTTAGAGCCAAACTGAAAAGAACCAGGCAACTTGAAGAAGTATGTTCAGTTTTTTGATGCTGGAAGCTGTGAAATTAATTGGGTTTTGAAATGTTTTTTGTATTTTCAGATTTTGTTTGTGAGAAGTGAATATTCCGAGAGAGAGTCTTGCATCTTTGGTCTTGCTTTCCCTCAAAAAACAGTTATTTAGTAATAATATATTATGTGACATTTTACATTCTGTTTGAAAAGCCATCTTTTATTTAACAGTGTTCTGACAATGTTTTTAAGATAATTTACCTAAAGTCATTGTCATTTATTCACACTGTTAAAACATCATGCAGGCTTCATGAATAGGGACACTAAGAAGATCTTTGGAAGTTCAAAAATGCATTTTCTGCAACAGCAGCTGTGATAGAGTTGCACTTGGGGAACATTTTTCCTCTGATGCCTTGTGTTTATACAGCTTTTATGACCTTAAGGAAAGATCTCAAGCTGATCCATAGTTGTAAGATTATTTTCCTCCCCATAAATATGGCACATAAGACTGACTACCCTGATTTACTGAAATCACTGAAAATGTCTTCAGTTTCTTCATGTTGCAGATGAAAGCTGGGCAGCAGGAAGAGCTTTCCCCCTGCGTAAATGTTCTAGTTTTCATCTGTAGACATCAGGGCTTCCTGAAAGATGCCAGACTGAAAAGGTTTGGATGTGAAAAGTGCCATTTGGTTATTATCCAGACATAGCGAGCCATTATCTAAATTGTTCTTTTTTGGGGATACAATGAATGCTGGAATCTTGGTAATTTCCTTTCCAAGCCCATTGAAGTGGACTAAGTTTTGGACTAAATATTGTTGTGAGCAGATTGGAGACCCAGATAAAAGGAATTAAGAAGAGAGGTTGCTCTGGCTGTTCATCTCTGTAATGTGTGTATTTGAAATTTGGAAGTCTGCTGCTCCAGATTGGCTGCTTGTTTCCCAGGCACAGTCATTCTTAAGTCCCCTTTTAACTTGCTCTCCTCAGCAGGATTTCTTCTGCTTGCTAATTGCCAGCAGTGAAAAATCTACAGAGGCAAATTGATGAGGAAGAAAAGGTTTCAAAACCAAAGTGACTAAAAGAATTCCAGCCATTGGGGGGGCAAAAAGAAAAGCAAAAAGCTTTTGGCATTTTATTTTCTTTCTTTCTTTTTTTTTTTTTTTTTTTGTTACAATAAGGAAAAGATCTTTTCTTACTAATTCTATTGACAATGATTTGGCACCTCAGGAAGTATTTCTGCAGAGTTTCATAGTCCCAGCTCCATAAATAGGCCAGAGATCAATAGTTGAAAATAAACATGGTAACTACAACTTCTAGATTAATGTTAAAGTTTATGTATTACTATTTTTTTTCAGCTCTGAATCACAGTATAGCTTGAGCAGAATGGCATACAGTCCCCATTGGTGTGGGTCAGCAAGGACGTGTGCTTCACAGCTTCAAGTAAGTGCATTTCCTTTTCCCTGCTGATCATGCTAAATAGCAGGTATCTGTAATATAGAGTGATAGATCTTAAAAAGCAATTGTACATAGGAAATAATCTGCTGGGAGAATTTCTGACACTTTCTGCAGTTATCTGTTCTTGGCCCAGTGCTAGCCAATATCTATATCTATTAACTGAAGTCATAGGCCAAATTGGCATTGTTCTAAATGAAAACAGCATTTGGCTGCACTGGGCTGGCAGGCTTACTCTGGGCTACAGCATTAAAACAAAGTACTAAATTTTACAGAGAACTGTAGTTTCACAGAGATAAACTGATGAGACAGGTAGCTTTTACAGAATTGTCTAGGTCATCAAATATTCCATATTTCCAGTGTGTTGTTATATGTATATGGATCAATATTTCTCTTGAAACAAGAATATAAACCACACTTACTGAGAAGACTTGTAGCATCACAGGTTTAAACCAGGCTCCTTATTTAAAATTGTAAGATAGGATTCCTGGATGGAAACTCTGGAGAATATGGAGTAAAAGTAGGTATTTACTATTCTACTGTATGTAACATTCATGAGAGCATTATCAATTGTTGGGTCAAGTTTCACTGTATTTCTAAAATGAGGTCAAGAAAGAACTGCAGGAGTGATTTGAAGTAAAAAATATCTGCTTTTCAGCAGGAAAGTAAAGAAATACTAGGAAGCATACTCTTCTAGTACCCACTCAAGAATAAGGTTTTTGATGATTTTTCAATTAGCGTGCTAACTCCCAAGAAATTCTAGGGACTGAAAGTTGAATCTAGTTTCAGATGAAAAATAAGATGTTAATAACATAGGATGTAATTAATTACTGAAACAACTCTACCAGGGATATTTCAGTTGAGGTCTTCAAATGAACTTTTAGGGACATGTCTTAGCTAAACCAGAAATGCTAGGTTCTTTGCAAGGCTCACAGGAAGTCAGTTTCTAACATTCAGAGCTTTCTGTGCTTTTCTCAGCAAAGTTGTGAAGCTTTTTCCATACACTGTCCCTATTCCAATCTCAAACATTTTTCCATGACTGTGTAACACAGGTTGATTGCTTCCTTTTCTGCGAGACGAAAAAGCTGAGTTGCTTTAACTCTTGCACTAGAATGAGAATGAGGTCTGGATTTTTATTTTTTTTTCTTTGCTGGATTCCTTTTCTTTTTCCACACTAATTTTGAACTGTTTGTATTGTTCAAAACAAGACATGGATGCTAGGTGTTTAATGCAGATCTTATTAGCACTGCATGTACGTTCTTCAGTGTTAAATTCTCCTTTTTTGTATATCCAAAGGCTTCATTAGACCTTTAGCAATGGCAAGCTTATATACTGATATGCTGATAGATGATGACTCTTAAATCCCGTTTTCTCAGAAAGGGTCTTTTGTCATGGCTTGAATGTTTTCTTCACATATATCTTGCACTGAATTTTTCTGTATTAAAACTTACTTATTGGCATCCAGGCAATCTGATAATTCTTTAATGGTTCTTGTAATTGCTTATTATCCTTAAAAACTTTTGTAGATGTGGCAGAGTTGCTGGTAATTATACTGTAATCTGAGTTACTGATGAAAATACAGAAAAGCATTTGTCAAAATATGGACCTCATAAGAGTCTGTTGATGGTTCTCTATCAGGAAATTGCATTTTGGTTTAACTTGAAATCCATTTTATTGCATGATCTGTTCATTCCACTTACAAGTTTTCTTTACTTAAGTAAAATGACTTGGAGAGTGGAAAATAACAGAGGTGGCTTTATCAATCAAACTTGCAATCTTCAAAAAAACCCAAAAAAACCAAAACCCCCCAATTTTGCTAGAAAAGATTTGAGCTCAGAGAACTGTGTGAAAAGCCTTTAATTATCTTTATGAAGTTTATTCCTCTTAGAGGCTTAAATAGATGGCCCCATTAAATACTCCTATTCAAGATTCATCAGGACCATCACTTACTGGTTCCCTGGGGCAATCATCTTATCCTATTCTTTTTGGGTACCAAAAGGGATGGATATTATTCCCACTCACTGCAGAATCACACTGGAAGGTGAACATCTCAGAAATACTTCAAGCCATAGAATATTGTCACCCTCACTGAGAGACTGAAACGCTCTCCTGGCCAGTACAGTTCCCTGAAAGGAAGCTGAAGAGCCTAGTCATCGCCTGACACATGCCTTGTGATGGAAGCAGCTACGCTAAGGAACACTTCCTAGAGGATCAGCAATTCCAGTCGTGTCTCTGCAGTTCAGAAAGCAGAAGAAATCAGGAAGATACAAGTATCTGAGGGGAAAAAAGAGGTTTAAACAGCCACTGTGTCCTAGAAGGTCACTCAGTGGACTTTTTCTCCAGAGGCCCCCAGAGCCTTTGCAGAGCTCAGGTCAAATGAAATACCAGGCGTGAGGGCACGAAGTGGCCTTGCTGAGCTGCCTCCCTTCCTTTAGGGAAATACGTGGTCTCTTAAAGGAACTATACAGGAAAAGCACTGGGAACTCTCTCTGCATCCCCTACAACTGTGCCAGTAGAGGTGAATGGGTGTGCAAGGAAATTATACCATAACTTACTTTTCTCTGAGCCAAGGGGGAAAGTATGGAAGGGGGACGTAACCCATTCCCTAGGCAATCCTACTATGACAGAGACTGTTCATTTGCCAACTCACTCAAAATGCTGAGAGGAAACTCAGACTATGTCAAATAAGAAAAGGGGATGCTGGTAATTTCTCCAAGATGTCAGTGTGAGAATTCCAAATTTAATTTAAAATGCAACATACGTTCCATCATCCAAACGCACTAGACTATTTTAATGCCAAGTAAGTTTCAATTCTTCTTCATTTAGGTTTCCAAAGTGAAGACAAAGAAAAGCCATAGTAAGAGGTGAGAAGCATTCTTGCTATATGTTCAGAAATGAACTAGAAATAACACCCAAGTAAGGGAATTATTTATAGAAAGCAGAATCTGAAGAGAAATGCCAAGAGATGTCAAAACTGATTGAAACATGCAGCCTTGACAGCCCTGAAATTCATAGGCTGACTGTCTGCCAGAATTTGTGCACGATGCTTTATTTTCTTCAACCACTAGGTTTGGCTATCAGTATGGTATAAACAGGTGAAGGAAAACAAGAAACTAGGAAATGTTTGTTAACTCTACCTCCCTCCCCCAGTCTTGCGTGATGTATACTATTAACCACTTTGATGCAGTTGAAATGATAGAACTAATGCGGCTCGCTGAAATACCACTCTTTTCATTTAGTGCAAAAAAGCAGTTTAAAATAGATTTCAAAAGATTAAATTAGACAAGCTTCCTATGCAAAGTTGATTCTTGATTATGATGCTGAATAACGACTACATTCTGATCATTTTAATGCTTCTCCCAACAAATAAAATTATACAGAGAAGAAGCACCAGGTGGGAATGATATACAACGAGCTCTATTCTCCTGTCAGGGCACACGAGTACTATGCCTTTGCACTGAAATCTTTGAAGTTACACTATTATAAAAAATGTATAATTAAAAGAGAATGAGATACAGTAGTTTTTTCATTATAGACATAGATTAATCATAGTTCTGTAACAGTGGCCACATAACATCAGTGTAACTGAGGCATATTATATAAGCAAGCCTTGCAACACCACTGAAAATATAAATATTATTATACTGTATTATTAGGTCTTTATCTACCTTATGATTCTCCTTTCACAAAAAGGCAAACTGAACTGTACAATAGTTAACTGACCTATTTAAGGTTGCACAGTATCTTCAGAGGTACATCTGAAACTAGATCTCAGATCATCTAACCCTGATGTCTGCATAAAGACCAATAAAATGACTTTCTTTTCTACAGAAAGAAAAATAAATAGGCTTTGAACAATGACATCTTATGTAGATCCAGAGAAAGGCTTTGTCAGATCTAACACTGTAGGGATTCTCTCTTATTCAAGACCCATTATAATCCAAATCATCCCAGAAACTTATATGAAAGCAAGATACATGCCTTGTTCTTGTTGTCCTGTAAACTTCAGAGGAAAACTATCTTAAATAAAAATAAAAATAGCAGTAATGATTATTCTACAGTTTTAATTTACATGTAAAGCTCTTGTAGAGATACAGTAAAGTACGCAGAGAAATATGTTAGGAAGTATTCATCTGATTTCAGTACTATACATTTCAAACTGGTATTTTCAAAGAATATCAGTTATCTATTCATAACCACTTCTTAGAGTGGAAAAGTACATTCTTATAATAAAAGCAAATTTAGGAGTAATACATTAAAATTGCAAAAGAGATTTTTCTACTGATTTGGTGCAAACAGAAGATAAATTAAACACTTCAATATTTCAATAATCATCAGAAATACCTTTCCAGTTTCAAGACGTAGATATGTAATCAATTTTATATTTCTTTAATTATGTTTCATAGCATAACCTTCTGCTGACAGACTACTCAAGGCTTATGTCAACCAGAATAATAGGTTGCACATGTTATTGATTTAACTATCACTTCTAGGAACTGATCTTATGGTTTTATTAGACTGTTTTTAACAGTTCCTTTTGGACAAACTAATTCTACAGATCTAAACAAATATAGATCAAGTTCTCTTGAGATGTGCAATCGTTATACCTTCCTTTTAATCATCTATGATAATCAATTAAAATTACAGAGCATTCAAGCAGATGTTCAGATGCATTATCTTGGACGCATTAAAGATAGAAAGATGTAACCTAAGAAAGAGTGTGTATACGAGACAGGTTTATGCAGAGTCATTTTATCTGAGAAGTGATCCCTTAAAGCTTCTCTGTAGAGTTTTTGACTACAAATCGTAAGGATTTTGTTTCCCCATTTCAATCTCAATATATGCCCAGGAATTAAGGAACCCCACCAGGTTCTTCAGGGTAGGAACACCATCAGACCTTCCATAAAATAACATTCTTTTAAATCTGGTTGAAACTGTCTTAGTTAATGTTTCAAAGTCCTTTCTTTTATATTCAAATCCTAATTCAGTGCTCAGTAAATTAGAAATAGTGAGACTTTTCTTTCAGTGTTGATGTGTACCTGCATTTTCTCTCTTCCCTCTGCTTTTAAACTTTCCCAGCTGTGTGCTTCTGAATAGGCATTTAGATTTCTACATTATGGATTTGTGATCCGTACCTCGGGGTTCATGTGCACACACTTAACATCCTACACCATTTGCTATATGCCCACAACATCCTTCTGCTATATGTAGGTGGTCACTAAAATATAAGGGATAGTACTTCGTAAATACATTTTGCTCCACTGAGGTGAACAGAAGGCTGCTAAATTATGTGAGCTGAAGCTGTCGTTTACACTGAAAGCATGAAGCCTCAGCCTGCAGTACTGGGCTGTTCAATACATTATACCCCAGGAAAGTTTCTGTAGTCCTTCAAGCTCAGTTATATGAATGGCCAGATTTATACCTGTATTTACGTGCTAAAAGATGCAAATGCCTGGCTGGTTCTGTTGGGCACCAGCATCCTTGCATACAAGAGACCAAGAATCCACAGCAATGGCATCATGCTTTTAAAAACTCTCTTTCCTTGGATTTAGCAGTTTTTCTTCCAGACGGCTCAGCTTACCTTTTTTTCTCATTTGAAACTTCTGGGGATTTTTGACAGGTGAGGAAAAGGTGCATATTTTTCTTTTCATTTCCATGTTTCCTATGTTTAATTTTCTTCATCGTCTTTCTTTTCCTTAATAGAGTTGAATAATTAATGGAGTTTCTGCCTCCTAACTTTGTAGTACAAACTGGTGAATCATCACAGATCTTTCAGTGTTACCTTTAGGGAAACAGGGAACTACCTTCAAAAATCTCCTATTATAGGTAAGTAATTTGATTTCTCTTCTCCATAAATCATTCTTTTTTAGAATATAAAATTAAAGAGATTTCTTGACATTTACCTACCCTTACCTAGAAAGAAAACAAAACTGAAAGACACTTCTTTTATGTTTGCTGTACTAAAACTTTGCATGTCTTTTCAAAGTTAGATGCGTACAAGCTTTACCTTAGTTTAAAATAAAAATAATAAAAAATAAGATAAAGAAAATACAAAGCTTTCCTGTGAAGCACTCTGGGACTCAATTTCCTTCTTTGCACTTAGGCTGAGATGCTGATGTAATGTCAAGTAGATCATACCTGCCTCGTCTTCTGAATATAAAGCTCTTGACAATCGGAATCTTCTCATGTGACAGTATGTAGGCTTGGTTTGAAGCATACTTTCCATAAAGTTCAGAAAGAGCTGAACTTATTTTACTTCTGGAACTCAACAGGAATCATATGGAAATATTTGAATTGCCTTCCAACTTACTATTGTGACATTTTGGTGAAGTCAGTCTCACCGAAATTATTGACAAAATTCCATTGACGTAAAAAACCTTTACAACGTTACATGGCTTTATTTGTTTTTACTTTATACTTACTGCTGTTCCTGTTTTACAGCAGTATTAGTATTATAGGAAAGAAGTTGACAATAGTCAAATCAGCAGAATTTTTCTTGCTTTTCTACCTTGTTAGCTTCAGCAGAATAACTACAAATGTGTTGGGAACAAATGCATATAGCTCATAGATTTGCTCAGTATGCTTCCATCTTCTAACTCATTCTGTTGTATTTCTGCATAACATTATTGAAAGCCACCGATGTTATTACATAGGCACCTCATAGTAAAGGTTGTATTCTGTACGCACTGTAACATATCCTATCCCTTATAAATGTCTTAAAGTTCATTAGAGTATTTTATCATTTGATCCTTGTAGCAGACTTTTTTTGAGGTACGTTAATTCGTTCAGAAGAATGAAAACCTACGTGTGTGTATATACTCTCTTTAGTTATCAGACCTACTGTGCGCATATAATAGATACAGTTACATTTATATAAATTTATTCAATCTCAGTTGCTTTATCAAAACTCACTCGCTTTTCATTATAGTCAAATACAGGCAGCCTTTCTGATGTTTCGGCTTCCCTTTTTAAAAAAGTGAGTGTTTTGAAAATACCTTTCCATATGGTATTGCAAGCTTTCTAAATAGGTCAATTTTCATAGCTATTTTGTTAAAAAGAAATCAAAACTAATACTGAACTCAGAGCACCAAAATAGGTCCATGTACTTGACAACTGAATGGATAGCAAAGATCTGTGAAATGCATCAGTGGTAGTAATTGCTATTTAAATTATTTTGCTTCTTGGTAGTTAGTGGGGTTGTCTCCTACAACTGTAAAAATGTTATGATAACTAGTCAATATAAAAGTTGTACTAAGAATGTGCTCTTTTCTTTTTCTCTAGTTATTTGATCGGTGTAATACATTTTAAAGAACAGGCAGAACACTTTGTTTATACAATTATGCTTCTTTTAATAACATGCACTGCTATTTTAGGCCTGTTCAGTACAAAATCAGACTTGTAAAATATAGATTTTTTTAAACTCAATAATAGACAAGTTACAGCTTGCAGGGTCAATGCATTGCTGTGAAGAAAAGTAAGAGGGATGAAAAACTGGAGGGCAAGACCGATGAAAGCAAAAGTGAGATCGTCAGGTAGAGACCTGCTCTTGGAATATTTTAACTACTGAGTGTGTGCTAGTGCATAGAGCATCAACAGGGTGTAAAAATAAAACGGTTATTCATAGTTACTTATTTCTGTTGTGCTGCCTTTTCTATTGAATAGAATTTTTAATTAGCTTTGTAGGTTTTACACCATTTGTAGTGACTATACAATGTCCATACAATGCTTCTTTCAGGATATCTGGGTCACTATTTTATATTTACAGACTTTTATCAATCTTCTGTCAATGTTCACAGTAAAGTTTCCCAGAACATCTTCTACGTAAGTACTAGTTTCTAAAGTTGAGAGCTCCATGGATCCCAAGCACAGCTGGAACATAAGGAGAACCAGAAATCTGAAATTCTTCAAATCACAGTGCGCTTTATCAAGAATTAAATTGATCTTATGTACCAATCTTTAGGAATCTTTAGCACAAGCTATTTTATTCTGCTTCAGAGATTTGGAACGAAACTGTACTTTGTGCTACTTTTTGTTAAGAACACTACAAGCATAAGTAATATTAAAACTGAATATGTGGTTAGAGTTGAGAGCAAATGGGGTCTGCAAGAATTGAGACTGGTATTTAAAACTTACGTTTGCGGTCAGGTAGAGTGGCAAGTTAGTGCCTTCCTGCTTGCTTCTGTTCTTTTTAGGTACTTGTTAAGTCAAAGATAAACCGCCCTAGGTATACAGTAAACAAAACTTTTTTTTTTTTTTAACTTCAGCAAAGCATGTGCGCAATATTCTATTTCATTTTTACATAGTGTCTTAGGTTATGTTTTTGCTGGGTTCTAGAAAAAGATTCAAAATGAAGGTATATGCTGTTAAATAAATAACTGGATATTAATATTTTTAGAAAATGATACTGCACAAGGTCATTTAAATACAATTAAAGGACATATTGAAGACTGCAAGGACTGACCGGGTTCTAAACCCACGTAGTTATCTGGGGTGCAGTTACAATTCACTACTAGAGCTGTATCTTTCACTCACAGCAAGAAGGCAGTGTAGTTGTGTGTTTTACAAAGCTTTAAACTACCTTCTCGCTCCTGGTAACAATAATATTTGGAGTCAAAAAACTTACACTCTCCGGAAAACTTGCAGTGACTCTAAGACACTTAGTGTGAGGGTTGTCTCTTAAGTTCCTGCATACACTGTCTGTGATTGATATTTGAATTATATTCCTTTGAGAAGTCAATAATTTCATTTTACTGAGTCGTGTTGCATTTTTTATGTTACTTTCCGCCCTCCTAGCACACAGTATTGCTACTGGGTTGATTCTGAACTTTCTGTATCTTTCAGTTACTGGTAAATCTGGCAAATTCTTCTTCCTTTTAGTAAATAAAAACTTGTAGTTACAGCAATCTATGATTAATCCCATATGTGATGTTTAGCTTTTGTAAGTCTTCAAAACTGGGGGATTTTTATGGAAAATAAAAAAAATCCTTTTCCCTGTTTTTATTTCAACTAAATATATCTTATTTTGCCAACCAAGAGATGATGACAGCCCATTTAGAATGTCAGATCCTTAGCTTCATTGTTTCAGCAAACTGGGCTAAAACTGCCTTAAATCTCACCTGAGAGAAGGACCTCTGTGGGCACACAAACCTGATGCAGAAACCTGAAGGAACATGGATGGCGAATTTCCATTACTTTTACTCTGTATCCTAGATTGATCTTTTGGTACGCATCGAAGCGTCCCACACTGAATTGGATGGCGTGATGCCGAGCAATGCTCAGGTTAAATATGAGACGAGAAAAACCAGACAGTGGTTTACTTTTGTCCGGATCTCCCATTCCTGGACCAGGTGAAGTTCTCATTCGGCATAGCTGCAAACACAGGGTTTGCTGACTCTGTCTTCCACTACCCCCGGCTGTGCCTCGGGCATCGCTGCTCTCGAGGGCACGTCTGGGCCCAGGTGAGTCAGTTTTTCTTCAGCTTGACACTGCCGCTGGCACGGTGTGACACGGCTCTGGGTGAGGGGACGGGAGTAGCGGGAGTCCCGCCGGGTGGGACACCGAGCACTTCACCTTTATTTCTGTTGTCCAAAAATTTTAGCTCATTGCAGACCACCCTGTGCTTTCCTGGCTAACAGTTCTCCTGATTTCAGATAAAGCAGTGACCAAACAGAAGTGGGTCCTAATTACCTAGATCCCTTTTTTTTTTTCTCTGGTAGATTTTAATGGGTATGAAGTGTTACTATTGATTTCCATGGGAACAGGGAAGGGCTCGTGTTATCCAATGCATACTGAAAATCCTATGACAGTTACTGGAAGGCAAAAAGACACACTAACTCTCCTTTAAATTGCAGGATGAAAATTGTGTATTAGAACAATTATGCCTCAGGGTGAATGTGTAAGTATAATGATACTGAAACTTGGCTTCTTTTCAAAATATACAAGTCTATGACAGTTTGGTATTGAAAAGCTAGTGATTCACATATGTAAAAAATAGAAGCTGAGCAAAAATGTCAGGGTGTGACAGAGGGCAAACCTAAATGACTTCCAGTAAGAAAAAAAAAATTCATTTTCAAAAGAATAATTGCTAAGTCTCTTTCTAGGAATATATTTATATAATTAAAGTATCATTTATGTATTAGACATAATTATAAATTATATGGAATAATTTTTTAAAAGGTGCAAGTATATAAAGAAGCCTCCCACTCTGCACATTTACCATGCACAGAAACAGCTTATAGTACAGAGAGTAGGAGTTAATGGTCAGTTTTCTTGCTGGAAGAAAATCACCATGGAGTCCCACGGGGACGTATTCATCAGTGATCTGAAAAAGAGAATGAGCAGTCAAGTGACACAGTTTGCTAAGTTATTCAGGGTAATGAAGGCAAGGGTAATGACAAAAAAGATGCAGAAGGCGCTCTCAGGGACTGGGTGGTAAAATAGCAGATCAGGATCCATGTCGATACATGTAGGGTGGTAAACATAGGCAGAAAAATAATTGCAATTTAACATACATAAAGGTAGGTAGTGAATTAACTCTTACACTGAGAATCTTGTTACTGAGTATTGTAAGAAAGAGTTTTATGAAATTCAGCTTAAATTTCCTCTGTGGTCAAAAACCCCAAATATTTTTTGAAAAAAGAGAATAAAGCAAAGAGCATTGTGAGCCGTTATACATACAGCTGCCATGCACCTCCGTTGGAACACTGGGTGCAGATCCACTCCGTCCTCTCAAAACAGTACTGCAAAATGTGATACTATAGGGATAGCACAGTAAAACTCGGTAAGATACAAAGAAAGGTGACCAGGATAAGGAGAGGTTGGGACAGATTTTGGGCAAGTATTTGGGAAAATTCAGCCATGAAAAATGGGGCAAAGGAGGTGGGAATAAAGTATATATATAATAAGGTGCCTGCACTCCAATGCTCTTCCAGGGACATCTATAATTGACTGGTCAAAACCACACTGGTTTATAGACCACACTAAACTAGCTTGCTTTGTAGTTTATGTCAATATCACTATACTTATGAAATGTATGTACCTGCATACTATACTGTTGAAACATTCTGTTTCTTTTTGTGAGAGAACATAACCTTTTTATTTGCACAAACATCATCCTTAGATACACTTGCATAGCTTCTACTGAAGTTACTGGATGTCCTCCAAGTTCTAGTGAGATGATAAACAATTGGGCACGGGACTGAGTAACAGAGGAATTCATATGAATCCATAAGTCATGAGTAAATAGCTTAGCACCCCTTCGGGCCTCAAATCTTGCATCTCGGTAAGTCAATTATATATAATGGTTACATTTACTACCTCTACTGTGATCCAATTTACAAATGAACTATACCACTCTGTCACATCCATTTATTTCCTATTTAATTCCTTCCTTTCTGGAATTTTCAAACCGTTCTGTTCTTTTATTATAGTTTAATCTAGGACAAATTGAAGAAGAAACAAGAGACTAAATTACAAAAATATTTATTTACTTTATCTCAATTTTTAAGCGTCTTTTGTCTTCTTTTTTTCACCAGATTACTAATACCACCTGTTACATTTTGTGGAAAATGTGTTTTAAAATGACATGGAATGTGTGCAAGCCTTGGAAACACATGGGTTTATGACTGCTCTCAGGCTTACAGTCAGAGATATCCTTTATCTCCAGTCAAAGAAACATTTAATTATGAAGGGCCAAGATTTGTCTTCCAGTCTGGTTGAAATGGTGCTGGTTCAGAAATGCACAGTACTGCTTTGACTGTCATCATGCTTATTTGGGGAAGCTCTGAAGTAAGTGTGGTAAAGACTAGCCTAGAAGGATCTGCTTAGTTTGTTTTGGCAGTGATTGCTTTTGAAAATCTTTCTTTAAGTCCACATCAGTATTTTGTTTTGCCACAATGAAGATTTTGTTCAATGTGTTATGCTTATATCTCAGTCAGTTAACAGTATATTTTTTTTTTTGCTTTGACAACATGTTTTGATTGCATGGGATGATTTCTAAAGGGACACCACGCTTTGTACTTATGGTGACCCTTAGGTAATGTGATGGTTTTACTAAACCATTTTACCTGTCTATTGCAAGATGGACTGTTAGTATTATACTTTGTGAACGGATGGTTATGGTTCGTACAGCAGTGATCTGGCCAGAAATTCTGTTCTGCTCCAGCAGAAAATCAGATCTGGAGGAGTTCGGTGTTCTCTGATCTTTTCCACGTATGAAAGGAGTATTTAAAAGTATAATGTCTTCCATGGTCTTATTTCATCAATTTGAGGGAGAAATAATAACAGCATTAAATGAATTCCTATGTAGAAAATTGCCTAAGGACTCAGGCCCCAGATGGTTTAATTTCAATATAAAATGAGAAATAGCTGCTTTTCACCTATCACAGCAATTTTTCCCTTCAGCTTTTCAATTCTGCCTCTGCATGTTGTGTAGCTTCAAATGTACTGATATCCTGAGCATGAAAACAAGCTCTTCTGGATATTTTGAATCCAAATTTTTATGAATACTCTTCTGAAGTTACCTAGTTACACACCAACCTTTTTGGAGCTTTGTGTTCAAGTCAGCCACTCTCAATTGAACACATAGGGAAACTGGTGTTTATTCATCTTAGATCTATTAATATTGCTTTTATTCAGCTACATCGCCTACTTAAACATACATTTATTAGCATGAAAACTTACAATGAATAAGATATTAATCGGCTGAGCAGTAGGGGGAGGGACAATTTTGTAGATTTAGCTCATAACTTACATGTTTATGACACCTAAGAAGTATAAGCGTGTAAAAACTACAGATGCTTGAGTCACTATTAATTAATAAACCCTGTTAACCCAATGTGACTATTTCTTAAAAAAATCAAGTAACTTGAATAAAGCCTGCCACTTAGATTCAGCACAGCCACCTTTAATTTGGTGTTGAATTCACTGGCGAGTTCTGCAACATCTTAAAGTCAGCTTGGGAATGCTAGGAACATTTTCCACTTTCAGTGACAAACTTCTAAACCAGCCAGATTAGATATCCTAGCAAGCCTGGTTTGAGCTGCAGGTCCTCAATGGCTTTGGTTTTCCTTGAGTAAGTTAAAAAAAGTCCAGATAGGGAGTGTTTAGTCTACTTCATACTGATAAACCACTGTATTGTGAAACCTTTGCTTTATTTATCAGGATTTGCTACCCCTTTAGCTCACACTTAATTCTCCAGCTTCCTCTTTAGTCGTTTGTCGTTTGAATCCTACTTTGTATGAAATAATTGTGTGTTATGCCAAAAAGCACTTTGAAGCACTCTCCCAATCACATATGATTTCCCATATATTTTCTTAAAGTTTCTGCATATTCAAACCAGCTGTTTCCAGCTCACTATGTTATTTACCAATACAGGCTTTATTAAATATTCCAATTTAATTCCATGCTAGCTACTAGAAGGATCCTGGATTTATTTTCCTTTTAAGTCTTCCTTCAGAAACAGACTTCATGCTCTTCTGCCTTTACAGATAAGAATAGGCCAAGTTGTTCAAAGCTGGTAGCAAATGTTCAAGACCAAGGACATGTGTAAAATACAATACAACAGTCCCCTCTCCTGTAAGCACATGATCAGCTACAACTACTACAGCTTGGATAGATTCCAAGGATCAGGTATTACTTAAAATAAACAGCTGCCCTTACGCAGCAAAACTGACATACCAATAGACAAAAATAACCCCTGTGCAGTGCCAGAACTTGAACTATGGAAGCATCACACATGAGGTGAAATGGTACTGCTTTATTTTCGATTCCAAAATGGTGCTCTCTTTTAAATAAGGTACAGATTAAAATGTGACATTCAAAGCATAAAGGCCAAATAATTTCACCAGATGTGCAATTACTAAGAACTATAAAATATTACCTTCCAATCTTGCTTGAGAAAACAAGGAGAGTTGTTTCAGAATAGCAGAAAAAAAGTATTCGTATGTTCAAAGGGACCCCTGTGCTTCCCAGGCTGATGAAAGGGAAATGAAGGTCACTGCTTATGCAAGGTGTGGCCTCTCGGAGACAATACCAGTAGTTTATTATGAGTGAAAAACATTCTGATTTGACCGAGGTCATGCAGAACAGCTCATTTTTTTCTGGAAAAAAAGATTTTATTTATTATGCTACATATCACACAATTTAAATCTTTTCAACCTTGTGCCAAGCATGTTTCTTAGGCTGTATTTTCTATTGTAATACACCTATTTGTAGAAATTTCTGTAAGAAAGAAATGTCCTTGTCTTTTTCACAGAAAGATCATCTTCACTGGAAAAAAGCCGTTGGATGTATTAACAAAGATATTTTTTTCCCCTCAAAAATTATAAGACTAAGGTAAACATTCCACTCCTCCTCTTTTACGTCATTACTAATAATTGCTCAGGGGGAAAAAATGAAGAACTTTATTTTGTAGTTCTGTAGCTCTCCGATTATGCTTTGTGGAGTCCTGAACGCCTATTGACCTCTTTTTTTTTTCATCAACAGACTGAGTTTGCGTACGTTGTATTGGTTCATGAGCTTACATAAATTGCACCGCATTGTGGAATGACACGAGCGTGTGCTTTTGTAGGAACTCTGAAATAAAAGAAGCAAATATGGACCTTTAACTGTACAGCAAGCACTTAAACAAAGAAATGATGCAGTCTTCAGTTTACTGAGTCAGCACGATGTGAATTCTACTTTCTTGTTTCTTATACAAGTCTTTAATGTACTTACGAGTTACGTGTGTAGCTCATGAAACTAAATTACAGTAATATGTGGTTAGAACTAATTTGTTCATCCCTACACACAGATTTGCTAAATCTGAGGACTAAACAACACCCAATCAGTGTCATGTCTGTGGCAAGAAGTGGTAACTGTAGGAACTGGATATGAAATCATGTCATTCGGTCGTGCTACACCTGAGGCTGCCACCTGACTTTCCACATGTTGCTTTGAGGTAGGCATGAAGGTTCCCCTCCATGAGCAACTTCAGACCATCTCCCCAAAGATTATTGTACGTTATTGCCACTCTTACTCTTCTTCGCTGCGCAGCGGCAGCACCAGCGCTGTTGCAGAGCTTGTGTGCTGGAAGAGTGGCCATGGGAGTCTCCTGGTTCCCTCCTCTGCTTCAGTCCAGCTTCCCAGGTGACTGAAATCGCTTAATGTTCCTGGGGGCCTGAGGACACTGCTGACTCACGGTAATTGTCACCTTTGCATTACCAACAAAGAACCCATGCCTTCGATGATACAGCGTTTTCTTTGGGATCTCATTAAAGACTGTGTAAGCTGGGTGTTAGCCCGAAATACGATCCCTAACATATTATCTATGGGGAAAATCACCTTATTTTCTTGAGTTTTTCCTGTGCTGGAATGCTTTCTATATCGTAACTGAAACTTTGTCACAGATTCCTTTTACAAGACGTTTAACAATAACATAAGCTTCAGCTGAGCCCTTTTATGGTAGATATAAGGTGTTATACATAATCTTCTTAGGAGCTTTGCATGCACTGCCTTATACCAGCAGAATAATAATAAAGTTACGTTGACTTGCTCACCAAGAAAAAAACCCGTTACTACAGCAAATTAAATATTCTCCTAAACAAGCATTTAATTAACAAAACAAGATACAGTAGTTATTGTTGGTCAATTAGAGATGTAATAATTACTCCCGATTAGCTGACGAGAACAGGATAAGTAGGCAATTACCATAAAAAACTAAAGTGCAAGTAAAATCAACTAAAGCATATATTATGTTGAAACCAGTAAGTGGTAGCTGAAGTACACCATCAAGTCTTCTGTTCATCTTTTCAAGTACACGTTAAATTAAAAAAAAAAAAGGTAGTATAGAATGGTAGTATAGAGCTATTATTATAATATATAATATATATAACTAACATACATAATACTATAATACTGTGTTCTTAGTATAAAATAGTATAGAGACTCTCTCTCCCTCACTCTTCACTTCCAGTTGCCCCAATTTCTGTAAAAACAAGAAAAAATTGGGCTTCCAGATTGTGTCAGATTCTTCTCAGAGAGAAATTCAGGCTCAAATAGGGATATATTTTCTATGGGGAAACAACTTACAAAAATTAACATATTCAAGAATGTCTGTCCTTATTCTGTTCATAAATTATTTCCAAACAGACTGAAATTAAGGAATTCATTCTTATTCAAAATTACTCAAAAATAGGTTGTGCAAAGATAGACTAGCTGTTCCCTAGCTCTTTTTATAATACTTACCTAAATCATATTCCATTGTTCCTTTACTTTGATTAGATCACTAAAATATTTATAAATCTGTAGAAGGATAATCAACGATTTTCTAGTGCTGAGTTCTTGAGGCTATCACTGAGACGCAGAGACTAACAAATCCATCCATTAGTGAAAAATAAATTTGATTAGCAAATATTTAATCAAATGTCATTGACAATAACTTAACCTTTCCCTTTTGACAGGAAAGGGTGCCTCTATTAGACACAAAGTAATTTTTATAATATTTCAAATAATTTAAGGGGAAACACTGACTCTGGACTGCGCTGCAGTATATTTTTTTGCCGCTCAGCTGCTGTAAAGAGATTACAAAATAAACTCCATCTGCTCCAAGGGATAGCTTTAAAGCATGTTCAGAAGTGAATAAGTACTTTACACATCTTCTAAGGCTTGGTTTTCAGGGATCAGATTAGGGGTGAAAGTGGTCATAGCCAGAGTGCTTTTACAGGCATTGGGGTCATGGTGCAGCCTACGCACAGGAGGTTTTTAGCAGCTGTCTAATTTAGATGAGGAGCACGGACTCTTCCCAAGGACTGAATTCTCCCCCTGAAGAAGAGTGCCACATGCATTTCTTTGAAGGCAAAGGCAATGCTGGCTTAAATGTCCTTATCTCTAACCGCTGCTCCCTGCCCCTCTTGCTGCTGTGCTGGTACTACTGTTTCCACAGCTTAGTAGTGAACTGGACAGGGGAACTGGTTCCTTGAAAAAAACCCAAAGAAGTTGGTTGTTTGTTTTTTTTTTTAGGCGCATCACTTACCACTTTTTAACTAAGTATTTCTTTATTCTCTGCCATATTATCTAAAAATAAAACATTTTAAAATAATGGATGCATATACTAGATTCCTATTTTTAGGACAAATTATGTAATATTTAGATGTAATCATATTTCCATTGTCATACACTTTAAGATAGACATGCAAAAATATTTTCTAACTGTAGCCAAGTCTTCTTTTGAAATGAGGTTCAGATCATTTTCTTATTTAATTATTCTTAGTTTAATTGAAATGTTCAGTATAATTATGTAGATCAAATAATGACTGTGAACCTGTGAAGTGATGGATTCTGAATTCTAACATCAGATACATCTATTGTTTTCTTATTTTCCATTCATCACATTCAACTTAAGAGGGAAGGCATTGATTATACAGCTCTTTCAGTTCTCCAAGTACTTTAAAGGTGCTCCTCCCTTTTGCTTTCTGAAGAAGCTGCAACTTAGACCCAATGTTGAATTTATGCAGTTGTTATATGCCCACCATGGGAATACAGAGCACCGCAAGTAAGTTCTTTATAATGATTATCATTTTGTTGGTATGGAAGATGATGCGTATAGACCTCATTGTATTAGATACTGTCCTTATTTAGCACCTTCTTCAAATAATTATACAGAAGGGTTCAGGGGAAGTTAAGCTAGTGAAAGGTCACTATTGGGTGGAACTAATTTTATTTTCCTACCAGGAAATGAAAGGCTCTTGTTTTTTCCTGATGGTGCTAGGACAAAAAATCATTCCATGATGCGTTCATTACCTGCATATCAATCACCTTGGGTAAGTATGCACAAATTAATTTTTTTTCATTTTCCTTTTTTTCCTTTTCCTTTTTTTCCTTGTCCTTTTTTTTTTTCCTTTTTTCCTTTTCCTTTTTTTCCTTTCCCTTTCCCTTTCCCTTTCCCTTTCCCTTTCCCTTTTCCCTTTTCCTTTTTTCTTTCTTATTTTCTTTCTTCTTTTTTTCTTTTTTTTTTAACTTAAGCATCTTCAGTCCTTAAATTCATAGAGGTCCAAAGCACAGACTCAAACATCTGACTCTTTTTGAGTGTTATTTTGCAGTCTTTGGTTTCATCTTGGCAAGAAATGTTACAATGCCAGCCTATTTTCCACTGGTTTTGCAACTTTATTTCTTAATCATGTCTAACCCACAAATTTGACAAAAGCAGAAACGTTAAATGGACAGCTATGAATTGAGAGTTTAGGTCTATGGTCTGCTGCACTGCAGGATTGGACAGAAGTCAGGAATCCCTTCAATGAGTGCTTAATGTTACGGGCAGTAAAATCTTAGCCTGGGAATTTGGAACTTCAAGAGAATAATATGATCTCCGTATATGTTCTTTAGCATGGTTTAGAAAATGAAACCTTTTGTCTTTGTTCTGTAGAGTTGGCTCTACTTTATTCCAGATAGTTTTCCCCATAGATTTTGTTTTGAACATGAGAACCAGAAGGTTGCTGAACTTTCCAGTATCTCTCTTTCTTTACTGCGTCTTTTGTAATTGTTTTCAGAAATACTTGTGGTGCAATTTTTGTTAATTCATAACCTTAGAGATATAGATTATCTTTCCTATAGATCTATTCAGTTTTAATTCCAGATAAACAAAAGGTACGCATCCAAACATTTGTAGAAGTGTAGTTATTTCAGTAGACTTGGAGGCAACTCTTAGAAATAGGGAACACTCTTTTAGTGCAGAAGTCAGTGGATCCAATAGCGGACTACACCGGCGCTGCTTAATCCCCCTCACAACAAAGGCATTTTCAGCACAGTAGCTCTGCAGCAAAAGTATCTTTGGAGAAAGTTTGATGGCATAGAACTTTCATAATAACTCTTAAAAAAGAAAAACCTTTATCCATAAAGCCGATAGGTCTGCCTGGACAATCTCAATCTGCTGTTGGCAAATAAAACGAGTAGGAACAACTTTTGTGTTTCTCTGGCCTTTAACCATTGGATCAGCCAGCATCAAGCATCGCCAGAATCCAAGGTCACCTTCTCACGGCGCTTTTCATCTGAGCAAACTTGGCTACGACGGGTGAGAGCCTGGACCAATAAATACCGATATGAGAAATCAATCCTTAATTCAGCAATAATAGCTAATTAAACATTGGTAATTTAAATAGATAGTCTAAGGAACACTTTCCTAATTAATGTACTGGCAGGAAAATTCTCTCAAGGAATGCCAGATTTATGTATTTTGAAAGCGCATTATATATATGTAATTTGTTAATGTCACTCTGGAGAAACTTGACATCAGAAACTTTAGAAAAGCAGTCTGTATTTCAAAATCTTTAGCCTAATGGAAGTTGGAGCACTTAAAAAACAGATGGAGAAAACTGAAGGGAAACCATGAAGAAAAGTAAATTTAATTTCTAAGGTTCCAGCAATTTAGAAATATTGGAACACACATTGAAATCTTTATAGTCTTAAAATCATATCCAACAGTCCCAATATAACTGCTTGTTGAAAGCCAAATTTAAGTTGTTTAACCTTATATTTACTAAAAAACAAAAAACAAAGAAAACCAACCCAAACATTTATATGTTGCCATGATTGTAGAAAGGTTGATATGTCAGAAGAGAGACACTAAGTCTAATGATCTTCTAAGTGTTATAAAGCACTGTCATTTTGCATTTTTTTATTAAGTCAATAAATGTATTAATATGTAAGCAATTTTCTTGACACAAATTCAATATTTCCTTGTGTAACCTGGATTTTCCACAGTGAAGGTGTCCAAACCATAGAGCATATCTAGTGCAATGGTACAATATAACAGTATTTGAGTACTCATCATCATCATCATCATCAATATCATCATTACTATTAGCAGTATCCTAAAAAACCCATATGCTTAATTTATGTCATTATCGATAGCTACTAAATAACTTAGCAGTAAGGTTCTGCTGTGTTTTATTTTTTTTAAACAGTGTCTAATCTTTACCTATGTTTTCCTGAAAAAAATGTATGGATGTATTCTAATGGTTGTGGTGGTCTGGTCGTTCATATAAAATTGGAGGCAACATTATTTCCAAATTCAGAGTTATGACACAAAAATAAATTCTACTTGTGTGCTCTTCTACAGAAAGGTGGACTTTTTGACTAATGTTGCTGTTATTCTGTGATTCCCAAAGGATTTCTCTTTAGAAGTCAGGTTTGTGGAGTGATAGTTACCCATGACAGCTACAGAGTGTTCTTGGATAACTCAGATTTTTGTAGGAAGACCTGTCAGAAGCCAAACAGGTTGAAGTATTTCACAAGATGTCCATTTTTAGTATAGAACTCGGGAAGTAGTAGTGATAAAATTTATAGTTGAGAAAGAGCAACCTGCTGTGTAGTCTCATGGCATTTTAGACCTAATCATAGAAGAAAGACATTCTTTTCAGTTGTATTTTTAAGAGATCAGAAACCGATAAAATGAGGAGACAATAACTTCCTTTTACACTCTAAATTACCTTTTTTTTTTTTTGAGGGGGATGTAAGAGGGAGAATGTGTGACTCCTTCATGCACTTTCAAATTTTGAGCACCGCTGTAGCTCTTTCAGGTACCACGCTGAAAGAAACTGTGCTGAGATAGAGACATAGAATATTTTTTTTCAGAAGGGACTTCTGGAGATGTCTGATCTGGCACCCGACTCAAAGCAGCTTCAACCCTGAAGTCAGATTGCACTCCAGAGTTGAATGAGGTTGCTTAGGGCCTGGCCCAGTCAAAGTCTCCAATGCATATTCCAGTCTCTCTAGACAACCCAATGGCTTTCTACCTCATCGGCAACCAGACTGCCCAAGTACATGGGGATACTGCGTCCCAGGCGCAAGGCTCTGCATTTTCCTTTATTGAGCTTCATGAGGTTTTTCCAGCTTGTCAAGTTCCATTTGAATGGCAGCTTTACCCTGCAGCTTTTCAGCCTTTCTCCTGATTTAAATAATTTTATATTTCACCTTTCATTTAAAGTCTTCATAGAATATTTTGTGAAAAAGGGTATCGTAAGAAGCATTCAGGAAATAAGGAAACTGTAGCAAAGAGATGTAGCATGAAATGTCCAAGGTGACTGAACTTTGGTAATTGTACTGCGCAGTCAAAATGGAAATGAAAAACAGTTTTTCATACGTCTTTGCTGGTCACAGATTGTACTAAAAATGACTATGTAGTGTCTGAACTTATGGCTCTTAGGCAAAAACTCCATTCAAATACCATTGCAGAACAGTCAATGACAAAATGTGATAGCGAGGTAAAACAAATACAGAATACAGATCTAGAATGGAAGCCTGGGGAGGAACATCATGACCAAGTCACTGAGAAACTGTGTATTTACTACCTTCTTAGATATTTATTCTCTTAGTGCCCTATTAATATTTATCTTGTGTGTGTCAATATCAGTACAGACTCCACTAGTAAGAACTTTTATATATTAGAAAATATTTTAAAATGTAGCTACTTTTTTCTTTTAGATGCCTGAGTTTAAGAGTGCCTGAACTGCAGCAACTTCAAAAGAGCTAATTTTCAGTGGGTGAGTAGCAGGTTTTTTTCTGTATATCAGACCTTTTGACATTTCCCCTTAGGCTGAGCAGAGCAAACAAAATTTTTTTACTAAAAATCTAACTTTGTATTTAGTCAAGTGTCAACATAGTTCTATTTCTACATAGACCTATGGGAAAGTCTATTCTTTTTAGATTATTTTTAAAGCAACTGAAAAGTCTATTTGGATCCTCTTTTACACAGGAATATTGGGAAGTTTACTGGTAATCCAGTTAAAAGCCAATTAACAAACACTAATTAACAAGCAACAGTAATAACAGGCTAATAATAAGCTAGTTGAATTCATGATGAAAAAATGAGAAGCGAAATCCTGCCAATTCGATTACTGGATATTGAATAACTTCAGGTAAAATCCTCCAGTGATAGGTTTGAAAGAAATGCATTGAACATTTAAACCTAAAATTTAAGGTGAAAACTGCAGCAATCAAAACTGTCATTAAGCATAACTTTTATGGAACCAGAAGTACTCTTTTATTCTCTGTAGATGTATATAAATAAATTCTGAAAATCTGTACTGATAAGAGAAGGAGATGTACTGTGTTCCACAGTTAAAGTGCTTATGCAAATACATGTTACAATATTACATCTGGGAGACATGATATTGCTGCAGTAGTTCTAATGTATCATACTAACGCACATGGTCATACACACAACATATTCAGGATAAATGTGTCATTAAAACATAAAAATGCTGCTAGTTGTAAATGACACATGAATATGCTCTTCAAACATAAGAATACATAGATTCATGGACATTAAAGGTAGAAGGGAGCATTAGATAATTTAGTTTGAACTCCTCTGTACCAAAGGTATTACATTTCACCTACTCCCAGGTATTCTGCCCAAAGAAATAGAGAATCTCTATTTTCATTTGTCTCATAGTTAATCATCTTCATTGCTTACAAATGTATTTATACATGAGTATATCCTTACAGTCTCCTACAACCCAGCCTGAAGTCATTAGGTTAAAATCATCTCAGCTGGTCCACCTGTATGAGGCAATCATACTTCTGTTTATATGGTACTCAGGTGTTTGATACACCTTTCTCCCAGACATAAAAAAGAACCTTTCAGAATTCAGTGTTTTCTTGTCCTTCACACATAATTCTACAATCAGGTTTTGCCCCATGCTTTTCCTGAAAAGACAAAGACACTGAGATCTTTTTTTCTCACTATAAAAATTTTGTCTAGTATTTGTGACTTCTCATTTTCATAATTTTTCAGTTTTTCTTTTTTAATGTGGACGTTAGATCAGGATAAAACATTTGAGCACCAGTATCTTGAGTGCTACCTAGAAGGATTAACACCACCTAACTGCTCCTGTCCATTATTTCTGAGTTTAGAAGACTGTAAGATAGCTTTATTTTAATTTCATTTTTCCATACCTAAGTTTTTTTATCAAATATAATCCCCACAATAGATTTCTGTCCTTGGAAATCTTAGCTCAGTCCCCTGTGCTATAGGTGGGACTCAATTCCTTTTCATTAGATGAAAAATATTGCTTTTTTTTTTATTTTAAACTCATTTTTCTGGAATGAGCGCAGAGTATCAAGGGTGAAGGGATTTTTAAGGAAGACACAAATGCTTCCTACTAATACTCCAAACCCAGACAGCAGCAAAACGGAAGCTGTGCAGTCGCGAGTAGCGGCACGGTGTGCTCAATAAGCTAATGAACACTGCTGAGAGTTCAAACACACTTGTTAGGCTGACTGCATCTGCATGCCTTTTGAATCAGCTAGCACGCGTCTGGCTGCTTCGGAGCAGAGCCAAAACCAACAGAAGTCAAATAAATATAACTATTGTAATCCAGATCATTCCAGATGAATGCGAGGCCTGATTATAATTATTTACCACTCAACCAATCTTTGCATCAGCCATAAATTTTATCAGCAGTGATTTTGTGCTTACTTCCAAATCATTGCTCAAAATATTGAGAAGCATTTATCCTAGAGTCCTGTAGTGGAGTCCTGTATCACGCCACTACAAACAGTGCCATACGTTTAAAGTGTTTGACTCAAATTACTTAAGAAATATGCACCTATAGATGTATACATGTTGGAAGCATATATATGTATATATGGTTGGAAGCGTTCTCTAATAGCAAGAGATGCTCCTAGACAACTACTTATAATTTGCCTAATGATAAATTTAGACAAATCACATCTAGTAACCATATACAAACCTTACAAAAAATGTGTCACAGTTTTTATCGTTAAAAGGCTGTGGAAACACCTGGCCACACATAGGAGTCACAAAGGAAAAAGAGAGACACTCATACTACAGAGTTAGAATTCCTGTCCTGAAAGTAAGGAAGTCTGCATACCTGTTTATTTAAAACTAGTAGCCTGGATTCTGGCATCCATGTGAAAGTCCAAAATGGAAAACACGAGTGATTTTATATTCTTTAGGATTGCTCTAATTTATAGTCTCGAGCAATGACTGGATTCTTAGAAGACTGCCAGAATACCATGTACTCTGGTCACTCCTCCCCTCTCCCCCTGGACACTCTTTTCTTTGAGATAATTAAAATACTTGTTTACCGCTCAGGTCTTCAATTACATGGTCAGTATCCCCAGCTGGCCACTTAATCCAGTTTTCGGTTTGTTTTTACCGGTAGTACAGCATAAAAGTACCTTTTATGCAGCTGGATCTTGACTATACTTTTCAGAAAATCAATTAAGTATTATTTGCTAATTTCATTACTGCTGTCTAACTGATGACTTCGCAGTCTTGTTCTTTATAGTATATTAAGAATATGCACCAAAATCAAATCTCTGTCTGCATAAAAAAAGCACTGGTCCAAAATGCAGATGGAAGAGTAATATGAAATAATGGCCGTTTTGTTGACTTTTGGCTCTGGACATTTCTGGCTTTAAATACCTACTTAAGAAGTGTATTTTGTCTTCAGACGTAGCACCAATAGAGAAGTATGGCGTGGTTTTCCCAGGGTAGCTCTTCCAACTTAAGTTTTCTTGCACAGGTTTAGATTTTCAATGGCAGTGCCTAGAGGACATGGAGGGATAAGAATATCATTAGCTCAGTAATTCAGAGAACATTAGAGTGACCTGGCTGTCCTAATTTTAAAGGTTATTTTAATTTTATGTAAATCTGTAACTGCCATTCACAAAAAAATCTGCATAATATGCCTTGCATTTTAGTTTTACTTGTCATCCACTTTTGAACATGAGTTAACTTACATTTTTGTGTTTTCTGGCACACCAATGTCTTCTCAAGTGAAACTTGAAGAACTTAATTAATTAAAACTGGAGAGGCTTTTCTCCCCCCTCCTTATGAAATGCAAACTTGTAACTTTCCATTCTTACATCTTTTTTGTTCACCAAACAATTTTCAAAATTATGTGCAGCTAGAACAGAAAAAGCTGACTGTTTCATATCTGTGAAAGGAATAATCTGAACCAAGGAAAATATTCAAATGCTTAGGCTAGACTCTGACCCCAATACTCATATTAGTGAAGGGTTATTCAGCTTATTAAAATTAATCCCATGTTCATGTCACTACCTGCCCCAGAAGGCATTTCTTTATTTTAATATTTATTATATTTCGTATTCTGTACTTTTAATTAAATTTTATCTTTAATAAATCCCCTTTTGCTTTGTTTCACCCCTTCCGTGATTCACTAGAGAAGTTGCATGATAGGGACTCTAATTTCCTGATTGGTTAAGCCTGCTTCCGGAACAAATCTCTAAAACTGAATGACCACATTTTATACGCTACCAGAAAGTGAAAGAGAAAAGAATCAATGTAAGAAAATGCTCCCTCCTCAACACCAGCAGATGATATCCTCTGCTCTCTGTTTGTACTTTCAAGTTATTTTTTACTGTTTAAGGTTGGCACTGGCCGTGGCTGAAAGAAATATCAGAGCACATTCTTTGAAAATCACCTACTGGTCCTTTCCCTGTTTGGTAAAATAAAGATTTCGCATGGGAAGACATGCAAATATGCAAAAAAGCATATGCTTTTTTGTTTTAAACAGAGGACATGAATTTAAGGAGGCATGAATTTTCACAGCTATTGGCACATGGTAACATGCATGAAATTCATGACATCTAGCCTCAGCTATGTAAGAACTAGACATCTGCTCTTAGTGGGTCTCCTAGGCCCTCTAATCAATGCATAGAGGGTAATAAAGGGTAATAAATTAAGGCTGGAAGCCTCTATAAGATAACGGGGAGAATCACCCTTTGTAAAAGTCTGTCTACCTTCAGTAATGCTAAATATCAAAAAAATTTTCCAGAATGGTAAAAATCTATACATTTCTGAAGAACAGATTGACAATTAAATGAAGATCATTACTTTCTGTCATTAAAACAGTAAAATCAAGTAATACCACAACATCTTTTCAAAAACCTGAGTTTCCAGGTGAGGAGAGGCACCTCAGATACTAACACCAGTAAATTTACCTTTCTATCTATATAGGAGAATTATTTCAGTTAGTTTTGAAGTATTAGAATAATCCGGATTTTAATTGTTCTTGGATGTCCTGAAGCCCATGGCAACTTAGGGTGGACCGTGAGTATCTCATTTATTTTCACATCACACTCTAAATTTATTAAACCTTCCTGTCCTTTCACACCTTTGTTCTGACTAGGAACATGGTGATAATGAAGTCCTCACAACAGCAGCATCATGTTAAACTTTTATCTGTTGCTGTTGATTCTGGACTTTACCATTTTATAGTTCTTTTTAGTCTAACTCTCACAATGACTTTGTTCATTGTTCTCATTTTATGTTCAGCAAGGCTTGTCAGGAGATGAAAAAAAGCTTGAAGCATAAGAAACATCACAGAGACTGTCAATTAATATCTCATTAATAAAGAAAACAACAACAAAATGAACAAATAAACAAGGAAAATAGGCTAAGTGGAAAGGTGTTAATTGAGGAAGATCTGAAAGGCTTGAAAGATCTAAACATAAAGAATTAAGAAAAGAGTTCTTCACGTGAATTCATCTGCTTGGAGGTTTGAGGAATTGGTCCTGCACAGCTGTGATGTTGTGAAACAACATGAAGAATACAGGCATAAGCAAAATTGACAGAACTGGGAAAGAGAGTAGATGGACAGTCAGGATTCTGGGTTAGTGTAGGTGGAACACACACTCAGTCGAAAACTTTTCATTTTCAGATATCATTGGGAAAAAATATTCCAGTCATTTCTACTAGCTGAACACCAAGCCAGTGACCTGAAGTAAAGGAAAAAATAATCAACGTTCAAGACTCCTGCTTTCCTTGAAGGGCTTGGTGTGAGGGATGTGTAGCATGTCTCAGGTCCTTGGAACCCAGTCTCCCATATTGGTCATTCTAAATATTTTACATTGTTCTCTTGACCTAGCTATGTTAAATGCCAAAATGGATGAACGAAATTTGAAGACTAATTTAGGGGTTTGGGGGTTTTTTTGAAAATGACTACGAGAGTTGGGAAAACTGGAAAAAAGGCAGGCGGAGGGGAAGACAGAATCCTTCACATATAAGTCACATCTATTTAAAATCCAGTTAGGTCAACCAGTGATAAAAATGAATTCCTGTGTGGTAACTTTCAAGAAACAAGTTGACATGTCCAGTAGAGGTTACAGGCAAAAAATAGTCAAGCTAGACCTCTGACCACTGCATTATTGGCCCTCGTCGAGTATTCTAATTAATGAAAATAATTCATTTTGTTAAGGAACTTGTTTCACACTGTTGTGTAGGTCTAGCTATGATTAAATAATAAAACATATAAAAAATATGAAGGTAATTTTGATGCATTATGTTTAAGAGAAATTTTAGTTTCAGTCTTCTGTATGAGTCCCATTATTAGCATAATCATCTAGTATTGTGTATTATTTTTCCTCTTTCTTATTTTCACTAAGACAAACAAAAATGTGTAAAGATCTTGAGATATTAGTATTTTTAAAGCTTTTTTTAAATCTTAAGTATTTTTATAAGATGGAAAAGACTAGCTGAAATCGGCACAGAAAAAAAAAAAAGAGCATGATTATTTTTAGAGCTGGCCTCTTGGGCTGGGTATGGGCATTTCAGCTGAATGGAGAAAATCTTGCCGTTCCAGTGTCATACTTTCTCTCTTTGGATATTTTAATTTCTAACGCTGTCAAGTTAAACCGTTTTGTCAAAACTAAATTGCCTGAACTAAAAAAATAAAAACAAAACAACAGCAAAACCTAGACCTTCTTCATTAACCACAGTGAATAAGGTGTACAGTATTTTTTCCCCAAGACCAATTTATTCTGTGAACCATGCATGCAAGCTATCAAAAGCTGTAAATTAGTGGTCACCTCAGGCATTAGAAATAAGAGCTCCTTTACAGGAGCTCCCATTGAGTCAGTCTTTTTCATCTTTGCTAATTAACACTTTTTACCATTGCCTTATAATAAATAATTGAAACTATCATGTAGGACATGATTCAGAAAAGAGAGAGCAAAAACTTTAAACTAGATCATTTTCAAAGAAATCTTTCTCTGATTGGCTTCTTCAGTAAAACCCTGAATAATTAGAAAATAAACTGTTTTCTGGCTTTAAAAAGTCTTTGAAACTATCTGCTACCTGAACAACTTTAATTTGTGTGCATATAGAACATCTTACTGGTGCTGAAAACCAAACATTTCATTCCCTGAAAAATCCAGGTAAGCCATAAAATACTTCACAGTAGCACGAGGATCCCAGCAGTGTACTCTCCAGTATGTAAGAATGCTGCAGTATCACAGGACCTTCTAAAATGAGGAGGCAACTTTTAGTATGAGAAGGAGAGAGTTCATCTTAAAGCTTTTGGATTGTGTGCCTTTGATCCTGTCTGTACAAGCGGAACACCCAGCCAACCACACAAGCGAGGCTTTGCCCATATTTCTCAGTAGCTTCTAAAGCATCCCAACCTTGTACTAATTCTGAGCTGGTATTAGCTCTTGAGCACACTTCTGTGTGCTTCAAGCAATTCCGTAATAATTAGACACACCTGCATAGCCCTCATTTGCAAGGAAGAAATTTCTGCCATACTGTGATTGTCAATATGAAGACTGGTTTGATTAAGTTGTGTTAAGCAAACGTTGAGTGTGCCTTTTTCAGGATTGGTCCACAGAGCTTCACTGCAAGGAAGTGCTGTATGAATAAATATAATTACGGAAAAGGAAAACCTAAAGGTAATTTGATAACCCTCTGCAGAATTTAGCAAGGTGTCTAAGAATGAAATGTTGACATTTCTATGGTTACTTTACATATAGAAGAGGTACCTTTCATAAAAAGCAAAGCACTTACTTAACATTCCTCAAAGGTGGATCTAGTATTCTTCATTAGCTAAGTTTCAATTGCCTTTGTCAAGCTTGTCTTCCTGGCAAAGGTCTCTGTCAACTGTGAAATCCACTTAAGGTAATTAGTATTCTGTTAGATTTAACAGAGTCTGTGAATTAGAACTGTAACAAAAGAGAACGTCTACTTGTTTCTTCATCATCAAACAAGTGGAGCTTCCAGCTCCTGTGGCAGCTGAATCTGACTTTTCATGTCATACAGGCCACACTCAGAGTATGGATTAATAGCCCTGCTCAAAAATTTGATTTTCCATTTTACCAGAAAAGATGACATTTGAAATTGTTTCTATCCTGATTCATAACAAGAGTAAATCTTGGCCTCTCCACAATCAGGAAACAGTTTCCTCCAAAGCAGTGTAGCATTTTATTTTAAAATTTTCTACAGATGTTCAAATTTAGTTTAAGAATTTTGACATTTACTTTGAGTTTTATTTGTAATCTATAGTCATATTGTTATTTTTATATTTGATTATGTCACGGAATCAGTGGCCATGTACAAATGTACAACTGTTACAGACCTCTGAAACTCTGACATGAGATAACATTTGAACTATTCTAATGCATACTTTATTTTTAACATCTGTCACTGAACGTTTGCCATTTGTTGACTAGAATATTTTCTCTTTTCTAAGCCAAAGAGAGTTTTTTTGATCAAAAAAAAAGCGTGCTGGAATAAAACGGAAAGCTTTGCTAGCATCAAGCCTGCACAGACTTAGAAACAAAAGGTCCCAAGTAATTATAAGCAGATATAAAATCTGGACAAGGATATAAAAACTAGGAAAAGACTGGATTATTCATTGTAAGGTCAAAGAAGAGACAAGGAGAAAGACAGTGGTTCAATTGGCTGAAAATCTCACTGTCTATATACTAGTGCCAGAAATATGGTGAATAAACAAGAGAAACAAGGAAATCTTAATAGTTTGTGAAACTGTATGTTTTAGTCTAAATTTATGATTTTGCCAGCATAACAGAATTTGATAGGGCAAGCCTTCTGACAGGAATATATTAATATTAAAACCCAATATATTATCAATAAAAATTCACACAATATGAAATGAAAATGTGTTGCCCTGTACTAACATTACATGTGCAGACTATAAAACGAGATGGTTCTGTTAGTAATCTGTTAGCCACAGAGAATGGCTCCTTTTTATTCCTTAGCAGCCCAAGGGAGCATCCCCATCAGGTTTCTACTAGTCTATACTTAGACATGCAGGCTCTTAACATTACCCATGCTAGCTAAATTCAAACTAGAATGGATGTTTGTACTGTCATTACACCTTCAGTACGTTGTGTAGACATACTTTGAGATCAAAGTGTTTTCTGTTTGTCTTATAGTGACACAGTTTGACACTTTGAAGTATGAAACCTCCTCATTACCACACAAATAAGAGACATTTTTGACGCAGAAAATCTGTTTCAGTCACTAGGAAGGGTTTGTCTACACGAAGACGCTAGTGAGAAATGGGGAAGCGTGTGAACTGAGAAATAGTCGCTGTTGCAGACTAACTCTGTTTGGGCAGTCTTAGTAGGTGCTTACAGCCTTTCTGCGATTTAGCTAAAACCATTTAGAAAATGTTTTTAATACGAAATAGTAACAGCCGCACAAGGGACTAAAATATATTAATGACCCAGGTCATTTCAGAAAACAGGATTTAAGTAGAAAATTTTTCCCTTGCTGTGAATTAAACTGACAAAACCATGAAAACATGACAGAGTTCTGTAATTTTAAGTGTGAGTTTGAAATTCTGAATTTTTGAGTTTGTCTTAAAATTTCACATGTGATTTAGTACTCCAAGCAAAAAAATTCTTATTAAAATAGCAGCCAGTGATCCTCCAGGCAGAGCTTCCACATTCCCAGTTGTCCTGTGTATGTCCTTTGTATTGCTAAGTCACCCTCTCTCAGGGTAATGCTCAGAGAAGGAATTATTTTGCTCCACCTCATTTGTGTGTTCACGCAGTTGCCCTGTGGCACGCTTACTACTGATAGAATTCTTCAAACAGCTTTCATATCTCTGCTGACATATGCATACAGCTTGCCTTACTATCTTATTTATGTATATATTTTAGTTTTAAATATAGCGATACTTTTTCCTAAGTGCCTGCTACCGTTATGAATTGTCCAGGTGGCTTTTCAGAGCTGTGCTAATGCATACACATGCAGTGGGAGAGAAAAAAAGAGGGAGTCCAGCTTGCCATCTTATTTATGTATTTATTTTCTTTTAAACATACCTATATTTTTTCCCTAAGTGCCTGGAACAATATATGCAATAAACAATATTAATCAATAACCATGCTCAAATCATTCAGTTCCTTCAGTTCAGTGCCATGAAACAAATGTGAGAAACTAAAAAGACCTTGTAGAGTGCCCTGTAGTTCAATAAATCCAAGGCCTGTCTGATCATGGAGACGAGGTAATTTTAGCAATTGACGTCTCATTGCAGTACTCTCCCTCTGTTTCCCTTCAGCTTCAACTAGAGAATTATGATCCTTTTTTTTTCTGCTTTTAATTTATTTTAACTGTTATGACATGAAATAGGAGGAAAAATAGTTAAAAAGAAGTAAACGGGAAAGACTCAAACTCTTTCAAGACTGATAGAGTACCACAAATAGCTTAATTTTTACCAGGGAAAAGAATCTGGACAAAGAGGAGAAGAAAGAAGAAGCTCTCAGTGGTAATCTCAAGAAAATACTGAAATCCAGAAGAAAACTGAGAGAAGAGAGTTAGAGGAAAAAAGAAAGTGCGTAAGTAAGCACAGCTGCATGTCTGAAGTGTTAGTTGTATCTCTAGGAATGTTTTCAGTTCTTCTGTACGCTTTGCACAGTTAATACTGTATTCAGTAGTACTCCATAGTAACTTATTCCCATAAATCTGGGAACTAATATGAAAACAGTGTCTTCTCATCAAAAGCTGAGAAGAAAAAAACAAATAATTTGGTTTTTCAAAACCATGACCATACCAAGCACTAGTTATTATAAAAACAGATTATGCTCAGAGTTTTCACTTTTGTATGTTATGAACTTTTCAGTTGCTGAAGTTTCAGACTATTAAATGGAAAAATGCAAATGTCAAGAGATTCTTGTCATAGGAAAATGAAGCAATTTGCACAGATATTGTGTATTTAGCATATAAGTGCACTAATAGAATAGGCCTGATACAATGGAGAAAATTTATCAAATCTATATAATAAAAACTGTAACAAGTGACAGCTAACAAGTGTTTATCAAGTTTAATTTTTATCACTTTTTTTTTTTTTTATAGCAACTCTATGATATCTTTAAAGAGTTAAAAGTTGAACTTACATGAACCCTCATAGCCCTTAAAATATAGTTCCTTTGACAGTGGTCTTTAACTGAGTAACAGAAAGTGAAGACAACTTCTTCCCCTCCCTCAAAACACGTATCTATGCCAGCAGTATGTCTGTGAATTTATGTGAGAAAGAGAACAGGCACATGTCTTTCCATTGTACTTATGAATTTATTTTCACTTTAAACATACCTATATTTTTCCCTGTGTGTCAACTATGGATATGAATTGTTCAGATTGGTTTTAAGTCTATGCTAATAACTTTGTATTTTCTTCATGTGCTTGTACTGCAATAATGCTCAGGAGACTCAATCATGGACGAGGTCTCTTTGGGCTGTGAAGGGTGTACAAACCCAGAACAAATTATTGGTGATCCAAATAATCTCATTTTGTCTATACTTTCTTCTGTCCTTTAATAAGAATATCTTAAAAACTGCTTTTCATCATTAGGTTTGGAGTTAGTTAGAATAATCCTTTTCTTTGCTGTGGCCTGATAATTTATTTAGCTTATATAGACTCTGCAATTTCAAAGTATATATATTATTATATTATTTTTTAAACTGCAAGACACATTTGTTTGCAGAGGTTTTACTGGTAACTGAGTAATTATACCAGAGACAGTATGTTGCACTGGCAAATCCATCTCCAATTTGTACGCACACAGCTTGATACTCTTCTACAAGGTTTGTATTTTAAGCACTGCAGTCTAGATGTTCAGGTTGATATCAGTCAAACAAAATGAAAAACTGAGAACCAAAATGCCTGCTTATCCTCAGGGATGCCACGACAAATTAGTAAAATGATCTCATATTATAACAATGCTTTCTGTTGTTATGACAGTTGTCATATTTTAATTTTTTATGAGCTTTCATTTGGGCACTACCAGCAAAAGTCTTTGTACTAGCTAATTTGCTAAACCTCCCTTATTTCCCAGTTCTTTCGAGTATGTGCCAGCCTGGTCCCCTGTGAACTGGAGCATCCTGAGAGCTACTCTATTTTCTAAGAGACTGTCTCTGTTCCCGAGGCATCATTTTGGCAGCAGCTGATGATGGAGACACTGCAGCCATCCCCGCTTGTCCCTGGCTGTGGTGGTGCTGCAGAGAATAAAGCAACTCTGCGCTACTTACAGATTAGGCAGGAAAGTCATCTGAGAGCTATTTGAGTTGGGTTACAGCTGTTCTATGCTTCCAGCATGGCACAAAGCGTCTATAAAACAACATTTGGGGCATGGGGTGGGGGGATTGTGACTGTCCTTTTGTATCCTATTCTAAGCTGTTAAGTAATGCTGCTGTTAATATTTGTCACCAACCTGACTAGCTTCAGACTGAAAATCAGGAGATAAAATGATACAACTATCATTCCTAATCCCTGAGTAACTTCTGCTCTCAGCTCTCGAAAATACTATGGATTGGTATGTTGGGCCTTTGGTTTGCTAGTTTTGGTTGGGGTAGAGTTAATTTTCTTCACAGTAGCTAGTACGGGGCTAGGTTTTGGGTTTGTGCTGGAAGCAGTGTTGATAGCACAGGGATGTTTCCGTTACTGCTGAGCAGCGCTTACACAGAGCCAAGGCCTTTTCTGCCTCTCACCCCACCCCACCAGCCAGGAGGCTGGGGGGGCACAAGAAGCTGGGAGGGGACACAGCCGGGACAGCTGACCCCAACTGGCCAAAGGGCTATTCCATACCATATGGCCTCATGCTCAGCATATAAAGCTGGGGGCAGAAGAAGAAGAAGGAAGGGGGGGACGTTCAGAGTGATGGCATTTGTCTTCCCAAGTAACCGTTACACGTGATGGAGCCCTGCGTTCCTGGGGATGGCTGAACACCTGCCTGCCCATGGGAAGGAGGGAATGAATTCCTTGCTTTGCTTTGCTTGCCTGCATGGCTTTTGCTTTACCTGTTAAACTGTCTTTATCTCAACCCATGAGTTTTCTCACTTTTACTCTTCTGATTCTCTCCCCCATCCCACCGGGGGGGGAGTGAGCGAGAGGCTGGATGGGGCTTAGTTGCTGGCTGGGGTTAAACCACACCACCTTTGGCAAGAGGTTCTTCAGATTTCTATTGCATTTCTTCATTTAATTTGGAAATAAAATTAACCCATCAGTGAAGAGTCCATTGTGTTAATTCTTAAGATATGAAGTGACTATTAGTAGCCTTCAGACAGTGTAGATGACACTGTCCTGTACAGCTGCATTGTGGATCTCCCTCCTCTAAAATAAGTCTAAATAAACAAATAAAGCAGCAATCCCCAATCTTGCTCTGAGATCATGCACTGAGTGACTAATCCACTCTTGCTAGACAGCGGAAACCTCTGTAGACTGAGAAAAGGTGTCATTAGCTGATTTTCATTCCAGGACCAAAACCAAATAAAGCCAGAGCTGAAAACAAACAAAAATGTATTAAGCTGACAAAAAAGTCTCCAGTGGGAAATGGAAGACAACTAGAAACAATGATAATAGCATTTTCATGTGCTTTCATTACATGAGCAATTTGGGGATGTGCTGAACAATTCAGAAATATTTCAAATTGCTGGGTATATGCCATAATTGCTGGTTTACAAATATGTCAGATCCTTTACCATGCAGGCTCCTTTTATCCATTGCAAACAATTCTAGATCAGATGTTTTCCATTTAAATTGTTAGAAGAAAACAGTGCAATCCAGAAACAGTATTAATTTTCATGGCTGCGCTGATGAGGATTACTGAAGCACAATATCATCCTGGCATTTATCAATATGTAATCTTAATTTCCATAGTGATCTCAGTTAGTCTCACTCTATACTAACTCAGTATAACATAGAATATATACACTTACAAAACTAAGTATAAAGCTGAGTAGCCTGGGACAATAGTTAAAATGGACACTTGTAAAGATGCTAGAATTAAATAGCAATTACCCTTCTTTTAGATTATCTGGTTTAACATTAATGTAAACAATTGATTTTGAACATGTATTGGTGTTTGTATATATCGTAGCAGTGATCACCCAATCTGAAGGTTTAGCATAATAATAAACCTCTTTAATAGCTTATTAAATTTAGAACAATTTTGATATCGTTGGGGCTTTCTAACTTTGGCATGGTAAATTTTATATTCAAAAAGTCACAGAGTTGCCCCCCCAGAAGAGTGGTTACTTAAAGCCCACAATATCTCTTCTTTATCTGACTTTACTGGTTCAGTAGAGAGCGAGAAAGGCAAAGGAAACCTTTTGCAATGAACTGCCACTGCAGGCCTGGAGGAAATGCCACCACTGATCAGAAGGTGTTTGACAATCAATGTGCATTGAGCAGTTCTCACTGGCTCTTCACAACTCCACTGAAGATGAAGACCGATGATGTGTTGTTTAGCAGATACCCTGCCTGGAACAAGTTATTCTCATGTGTTCCCTAATACATTTTTCCAGATTCTCACCTCCATCAAAAATGCTATTCCAACGTGGTGAAAACTCCAGTGGACCATCTGCCATCTCTGAACAGCATTGGTGGGCCATGCAGGCATTGGGCAGTTGCTTTGGGATGCATCTACACAAAATTAACTTCCTGACCCATCTCTACTTTGAGTATGTTGGTTCATGTTGTGAAACAGCCTCAGAGCTTGAGAAGCACCTCCTTTTAGGCAAAACAAAACTGGAAGATGCACACTTCAAGAGCTTGTCTCCTGCACTTCAACCACCAAAGAATGCTCAGTCCACAGGGTGAGTATGAAGTAGCTCCTGCAAAGCACATACGGTGTCAATAGTGAATTCTTGGCACTGGCTATTTTGCTTTACTTGTGTGCTTCCACTGTACTGTAGAATTTGCCCTGGCAGCCATTGCTTTTGGCTGGTGGAATAGTACCAGCACCAAGACCAGGTGAACAGGTGGTCTTGGGATTTCTTGTATTGCTGTCTAAAAATTAGAGAAGTCCCAAATTCCCTTCACCTTGTCACAATCCTAAACAAAAGGAATCTGGGAAAATCTTGACAATTTTTAGTCTGCTTACATCACCAAACAGTGTCACAAAATGTGCTGGTCCCCCTGTCTTCATATGATAAATCAACAGATATTTGTCTGTGAATTGTTAATAGAAATGAGGTTCAAGCAAGATTCTGGAAATTTTCATTTTCTTGCAATGCCAAAGCCATACATTGCAGAAAACACTGCACAATGTCTGAGTAAATATTTTCTATGAAACATGCATAAAGAATCATATTTTAATTGGAAAGTCTAACCCAGTAGGGGTTTTAGAAATGGAGTAGATTATAAAAACAAAGATTTGTTTGGGCTGGATTGTTTGCAGAAGATTTAAAAAACAAAGAGGTTAGAAAAAATATGAATGTATTTATATTATTTTACTTCTCTCTTGCATCCTCTGTAAATAGTCTGGGAGCAGTATCCTGTTAACACATCCATTTGGTGTAATACAATTACTATATTAAAATTTATGTTGTTGATTTAAGGATGTCTGCTAAAACTGCCAAAGCCTCCCACTTGAACCTTCTGTCACCTTATGCTATTTAATGTGACATGATTATCTTAACTGATTTTGAAATTCATATATGGATACACGATGCATTTCAATGGCTTCTTTCTTATATAGACCATTTGCATGAGATGGCATTGCTATAACTTAATTACGAGACGACTGTAAGCAAAATGCTAAACATGGACGTAACTGTCCGGTACTGGAGAACTGCCAACCAGAAACCCCACACTTAAAAGAAGCTTAGGTCTCCAATTTATAGCTTAGGCTTGACTCTTGCTGTAATGACATTTTCCCGTTTATCCTATCATATCAGTTTTCGAGTCTTCCTATATGGATTTGAGGGCCCCACCAGACTGAGTAAATTCAGAAGAGATAATCTAGGTCTGTGTCTATAAGCAATGTAGAGGATCATGACAAAACAGTGAAACTAAGCTTATCATCATGATACATACTGGCCACTTAAATAATGACCAACGTTTTGTAGGCCAAAAATATTTCGTACACTTATTAGTTAATGATATGAATGCAAAACCAGATAACTAAGCATATAGGTCAGGAATTGTCTTACAGTATTTTCCTTTATGGTAAATAAGCAGTTGCCTTATGTTTGGGGAGTGAGACTAGAATGAAGCTTGATGAAAATAAGCAAGAAAGGGTTCTTGTGAAGGTGCAAACTGCAAGCGATAGATTCACCATCACTGATTCTGCACAGACAGTAACAGTCACAACCAAGATCAAAGTCTGAGGTTTGTTCAAACTTTGAAGCACTTCAGACTCAGGTCCTTGTATTTCATTCACTCCCAGATCTACTTATGAGGGAGAACTGGTGGCATATATGTGTGTGTGTGTGTGTGTACATGTATATATACACCAACGTATAAATCTTAATTAGAATATAGTAATCCCAAAATGTCTAAGTAAAGGAAGTATTTCATTTTGTCCATTATTATGTTCCATTGTATGTGCTTCCCTATTGCATGTCATATAGTGCAATGTGTTCACGTTTGACTAGGCAATATGAAGGTTAAAGCAATCCTGCTTTCCGATTATGTTGCAGTGATCTGTCAAAACCCAAATATTATATGATAGAAAGAATATGCCACAGTAGAAAGCTACAGGGAACACAGCAGTGAACAACTGCGACTACAATTTCAACCTCACCCTGAATAACATTTGTAGGGCTCTGTTCAAGAAATATTTAGGGTCCTTTCAACCATGGTCATTCTTAACATTCCTCATAAATGTAGAACCAATGAATTAAACAAATGTAAATTATATTTGTTTTGTGACACAATACTTCAGCAATAATTGCATATTTCTCATTACCAATGTGATAACATTTGTGTGCATTAAAAAAATCTGAGTTTTAAAATCAAATTATATTTTAAATGTAGGAAATACACTGACAAGCATCAAGTCATTGTAACCTTCAATACCGTGACCAAAACTCAGAATATTAAACTTTGTAGTTTTGTTTACTTTTAACATTCAATGATGTGCTTGTGTGCAGTACTGTACTTCTCTTATCAATGGATATATGGTGGAAATATATTAATAGTAACAATGCACATACTCATATATCTGACACATTTGGAGAATCATATAATTAAAATATAAGTAAATACAGAAACTATTCCAGACTCTGGAGCAGTTTCTTTAAAAATTAAAACTTCCTTTCTTTTTCTTGCAATCAGGAGGAGAATACTATTCTCCCTTTAATTTCTAATTTGAAACGATTTATTTTGTAGGCTTTTAGAAAAATGCAGAATACACTGGCAAATTATACACAGAGATCCAGAGTCTTCTCTGTTATTTCAAACTGTGGATAATGGCTTCTTAAGTAACGTATGGTTAATGCCCTGAAGTATTATCATTTTTAAAAATCAAATTGAATATAATGCCCTGAAGTATTATCATTTTTAAAAATCAAACTGAATATAAAATGCAAATATAATTATTCAGTGTTCAATAATAACTAATGCATTTGAGTGTCTATCTTAATGCATGAAAAAGTACAGGTTTTTCAGTTTGAGTCTTCTGTAATGTTGAAGGTATTTTCTTTGAAATCCTGGCCTTACAGTTATTGCAGTTATTCTACTAACTAGAAAGTACAGTGAAACTGTTTATATATAACTAACTTAAATACAGTAAAAATTTGGAGGACAAGAATAATGTCTGAATAGTTTCCATACCCTGCTTTGTGAAAATTTCCATTCCAAATTCATCTTGAGCAGATATGATCTGTAAGGAAGTCTGTCTAAAAAATAAGATCTTTCTATGAGAGCATTATTTTTTATCAGCTGTACTAACTGTACAGCTGTTGTTTTGGTAATGTTTTAAGAAATGTGATACACAGTGGGACAGTTCACAAAAATGATGAGGATTCTTTAGCACTGATATTTACTAAGTGTGTTTTCTTCCTTACGGACAAAAAAATGTTCTTTTTTTTAACAACAGTGGCTGCACGGGGGAAATGAGGTGTTGGGTGTTTTTTTTGTCAGGGAAATTTGTATAATTTGAGCATGTTTTCTTTGAGATTAAAAAATTTAGTAAACAAATGTTGAAAAGAGTCGCTGTTTTAAGTAAAGCCCACATGCATGGCAGAGCTTTTCTTGGAACACAGAACATGAGGGACACAGGACAGATGCTGCCAGTCTTTGCAGCAGCAGCACCATGGGACATTTAACACTGTCTGTGCTCTTCCTCTGGTGAGTGCAAATGATAAGAAGCCATGAGTAGTTGTATTAGTAGAGACAGAGACTCTACAGAAATATTCTGGCAATTCGATTTTTAAGATTTATTTTCCTGATATGCTTTGGTTAGAGTTTTATTTAAAACGTCGATCTTTGATACTTGACATAGTCCTAGTAAACTACTAGTTTTGTTGTGGATTTGCACTACAAGTTGAATATTGTGCTGAGTCATAAACTGCCCTGTCCTTACTTGGTTTGATTTGTTCCACGTTCTTATGTTGCACTAAGACTCTGTAGCCCAGACATTTTCTGCAATCCCATTCTCAGCATCTGTGTTTTAGATGGTGTTGTGAAGAGCAGTTTAGCAGCTACCCAGGGTTGAGGACTGTTGCCTTGTTTGTCTCAGGCCTTCAGCACAAGCAGAAGGCAGCAAGTAATGTTCAAGCTCAGGTCTGTATCCTGAAGTGCAGCTCGATATAATCAGAGAGGTTGGTAGGCAGCATTTTTCCCCTAATGCTGTGGCAAGGAAAAGCCTGGGGCTGAGAAAGAACCGAAATGGACACAGAATGGGGATGGATAAGCAAGAGAGGAGATTCACTATCTGAAATAGAATATATAGAAAAAGATTGGACTGTATGGAGGGAGGATGCACAGATAGGAAAAGAATGCGGATGAAGATTGAAGATTAGGAAAAAAAACCCCAGAATTCAGAAGAAATAGGCAAAGAAAGAAGAGCAGAAATCTCAAAGTGCAAAATCTCTTTTAGGTGATGCCCTAAACCTCATCAGTTCATCAAGAAAAGAGAAAAGCCTTATAGCCCCCCAAGTATAAGAAATACTGCAGACAAGAAAAGTATTTATCTTTCTCCTAGAGAGCAGGTTGTCTTCTGCAAGACAGAACAGCAAAAAAGAGAAACAGAGAAATGCCTGTTCTGAGGTATAAGCTCGCCAAGTATATGTCACCTACTCCAGGAAAAATGAGGAAGGAAAACAAGAAGAGGCCCCGTTCAGCCACAGCAGCATTCAAATTTATAAATGTTTAAGTATTCCTTCAACTTTCACAGGTTCTATATTTAAACATGCATTTTTAATTGACCCCAGAAATAATTTGAGTTTATATATAGCTTTTATAAGCCTAGGGCCTACCTGTCCTAGGCCTATTTGAAGATTTATCTACAGAAATCTTTTACGAAGGAAGGAGGGAGGATTTCATTTACAAAGGCCTAAATCCAAAAGCCTGTTCTGGAATTTGGCTTAATTATTGATGTGCAGTTACACAGGGATTTCCCACACAACCTCCCAGCAGCATCAGATTACCTTGAAGTTACAGTAACCACTGTAATCTGAACAGGTCCCTTGTAGAGAGCAGAAATGTAGGTCTGGATATGAAAAAGATCTTTAATGCATTGCACACTGACAGCCTGGGACCACACTAAAACTGTTCTTAAATGATGCAGGTAGTGCCCTTTGCTACTTCAGATCCTGTCTTACCTATTTCTTCAAGGAAGAGAATCTCACAGGTTTAACTACAGTAGAAAGAAATGGATTTGCTTGGTAAAGTAAAATTACGTGCAACTGGGTAGTTTCAGGCTGAGGTCGTAGTATATGGGGGAAATTCCTTTAAAGGTATTTGGGGTTCTGTTTCCTTTGAAAGACCCTAGCAGGATTTCCAAAAGCATATGGGGAAGAGTCCTCCACAGTATGCCTGACATAGATATTGGCTTCCTTTCTGAGGCTTTAAGTACCTAAGTATCTATAAAATCTAGCCTACAGTTCTTTTATCTCTTTGGTGGGGTCATTCCTGTACCCATATGGCAATGCGCCTACAATTTAAGGGCAGTCTTCTTGATGATAGTCCCTGGAAATGCTCTGAGCATGTATGGAAGACGAATCCTCCTGTTCTTTCTAGAGCACTGTTAAAAGGAGGCTGTGGGAAAGGTTTAATTATCGTTACCCTTAAAATGAGCATAAACATGGGCATTCAAAAATAATACTTAGCCATCATAAAACTTATATTTACCAACTTTCATCCAGCAAAAATACAGTTTGTTTTATATATTGTGTTTTGTACATAGCGATCAGTTCAGTCACCTCTGGGGCAAAATTCAGCAGCTGTTTAATAGTGGCAGCAATGCTGCAGAACAGTTTTAGGACATAAAGAGTAGGAGAATAACTTATCTAATTGAAACTGTGTGGGGAATTTAAGTAGGCAGAATGTAATTACTCAAGCTGGAATTTGGCCATTCAAATATTGAAGCCTTTAAAGAAATGTTAATAACTATGCACAGCTTTAGGAATATATCTTCAAATCACAATTTTAATAAGAATAAAAAAGGGGAAAATACGTTTAGCAGCTTGTGTTAGGGAAATATGGTATTAACTGTAGAGGACAAAAATGAAGGTAAATATTTAAATACATCTGCTATCATGGGATAAGACTTTGATGTATCAATCCCATCTCCACAAAAGCCTCCTACTACAAAAATAAAACTCCCACATTGAAGTAGGTTTCTGTTTTGCTTTTGCTATGATAAATAGCTATCACAAAAAGGGAAATTTGGCATAAAACATGGATAATAAAAGATGTGATTTAAGAAAATAACTTAAGGCAGTGGTTTTCATTACAAAAAGGTACAAAAGATGGAGCAGAGCAGTGATTTGTTTTGCATAAACACTTTAAAAAATATTGTCTTTGTGATAGGTGGCTTGTATACTTGCTGTTCCATTGTATTAGTGATTGCTAGCCGGTGTGGTTATTCCTGAAGATAAAAAAAACTGGCAGAGTTAAAAAGGTGTCCTCTAATTATATCAGAAGATAATTGCAGTGTCTATTAGGTAGAACTAATTTACACTGATAATTTCTAGACAACCTAGTCTTCTTCAGAGTTTCACTCTGAAAGCTTATATAGCAAAATTTATGTACACTATCAGGTTACTGACAGTGATTAGAATTTTAGCAAGCCTCTTTATTAATCCTATTTCATGAAAAAAAAATTTCCAAGTAATATTTAAAATGCAAGTTGAAATCTGTTTCAGTCTGGATGGTTAGCTGAAGTTTAGCCAGACTGCGTAAGAATCTGCAGGCTGACACAGAGGTCTGCACTGGCAATGGTGGTACTTATATCTTCCTCTGCTAATGAGAGTGATACCTATTGTTATCCAGCTTGTCACTGATGGTGCCAAGCAAGGCAAGTTTGTGAAATCCTCCTAGAAATGCAAGGTTATGCAAACTAGTATGAATGTCTTCCACATGGTGCAGTGCAGTGCATTCCTGTGCAATAGCTACTGGTTTGTCTTGAAAGCATCAGAGCTCTATTAGTGCAGTACTTTGTCTCAGCTTATTGTGGCTGAGCTGATGAGCTTTATTGCCATTGGTTTGGTCACGATGGGTTTAGAGATTGCTGCCTGGTGCTCCAAAACACACTGTAGACAGGCATCAAATTTATCTTAAGCTTAGATACAATTAAAAAACAATAACAACAAAAAACACAAAAGGAAACCTACAGTGCAGAGGGACAGTTAAGCATTTTTGTTTGAGATTCAAAACAGTCAGCATACTGAGTAAGGCTGGCTGCAGGATATAAGACTAATACGCTTTTTACGCATTAGCTGAGCAGTTAAGGACGAGAGTGCTGTTCCCTCCCCATGACAAAGATTTCAAATCTCATCTTTCTAGAGTCTGCCCAAGGCTAGTCTACCTGTTCCTGTTGAGACTGGGACTACTTACTGTGCAAGATTTGTGGAGACCAGAGAAAAGGGCCCACCTGTATTTGACATTGTGGAAATGTTGTGAGTCTGGGTTTGTCCCTTGGGCCAAACTGTCCTTCCCGTCCTTCTGCCAGGTGAAAGTTGCCTGCATTCCTTTGCATAATCATGCTCACACTGGTTTTCAGTCTGAAATGACAACAAATGAAAGAGGAAACACGCAGGACAGTAAACAAAATAGGGAAGGTTGCATGCCAGTACCTTTTTCAGCCTCGTTCCCCACAGTTGTCATCAGACTGCAATTATGTACCTTTCCAAATGCATCTGTGTGCCTGTCTGTGTGCCTCCCACATCCCCCAGTAACCTTTGGTAATTTCTGCACAGTTCATTGCAACCAGATTTGGTGGAAGGTAGAGGTCTCAGAAATAATTACATGGATTTGAGTCTTGGAGCCACAGACAACCTACAGAGGGAAACTGCACACAGTCTTGCATAAACGCAATATTGGACGCCACAGAATCCTCCCTATAAACACCTTTACGGCAGGAAAATCTTCAATGAAGATTTCATTTTCTATCACACTAAACTAGACAACACCCCCCCCCCCCCCAAACATGGGAAACTTAGTTTCCTTAGTTCTATTGGTCATGGAACTGCCTTTTTTTTTTTTTTTTTAATATGGCTTAATCATCCATAATTATTCTAACAAGCCTCCCAAAAGGTAATAACGATATCCTATGACAAATTTTATACATTATGATACATGTCCTTTAGGCTTTATAAAGGCTCCTTGTGATGGGTTTGACAAGCTTCCCTGAGGCAACTGAGGCTCCTTTACATAGTTCATTAGTTGAAAAGAGAAATGGGCTTCAAGGTGCTTTAAAAAGATTAATATTTTTTCAGTTCACTGTTCATGGAGAGAAGTACATGTAGAATAATTCAGGGCCAAATTTGGCTTTAATCAGAAAAATACATATTTTGGGGAAAAATTAGAAAGATTTATATAGCTGGTTGCATAGATTGATAGATGACTCTTCATGAGAACAGAATGTGGCTCAAACAAGACAATTGCTGTCCTTAATTTTAAAACAGAAGTAGTTTGTCCTCTTTGTGCCAGATGCTAACTTCACACTTTCTTCTCCAAGATCACTGTTTGCAACATTTATATCAGAGAACATTTATAATAAGCTAAGAGCATTTATAATAGGATAACCTAGGACCGGATAATGAGTGTTTCTCAGTCACTCAGGGAGAAAGAAGTACAAAAACCTGACTCCCGTCTTGAGCTATTCTGCCTTGTCTACAGCTCAGCCATTAGTAAAGGCCTGTGCCTTAACATATTAGCATAACCTTTCCTTGTATTGTAGGTCAGAGAAAACTCCCATTTAAAATCTCCCTCATTTGTCAAGACAATTTCTCTTTTAACATCATCCAGAAGGTAGTTGCTCTTATTGCCATCTCTCTACTATTTTTGCTGGAAACAGATTATGGGAGCAGCATCCGTGGTCTTCCACATAATTACTCTCCTTCTGCCTTGCTACCAATCTTGATTTTTTGAGTGTGTCATTCAAAATGAACCACCGGCTTTTCCCTCAGGTGTAAATCCCGCATAGGAGTCTCCTCAGTGGCAATCATTACAATATATCAGACAACACCTATAAAATAGATAATTAACATTTTTCTGCTCCTTCCTATCTCTCTCGCAAGTCTTACATTTATAAATATCCTTAATTAGAGTTTTCTATTAATGAGGTAAGGCTTCAAAGGTAATATGAGCACACAATTGACTAACATCAGTTGTCACTGGTAATAATAGTGTTTAGAAAGTTCATGGAGATTTATTCCAAGCAAGCTTTAGTGTATCTAGTAACATGTATGTAACTCTGAAATGAACTAGTAGCAACCAAAATGGCAAAAAACATCCCAAGGAACTTATGTATAGAAGTGATTTATGAAAATATTCTGTAGGTATTAATAGACCATATGTTAATAATCTCCATCAGGAAAAATTTAGAAATTTATGTGCTAAATAACTGCCAGTTTTTTGACATCTGTTTTTTTATATTTATATCATAATTAAGATGGCTTCAATAAATGCTGACTTTTGGTTATCAGATAAATTGTAATCCATTCCTCTTCCTTTCCTTCAGTCATTCTTCTGTTATATTTTTAAAGAGTTATAATACTGTAAAAAAATTAAAAAACTTAGAAAACTTACAAGTTTAATTGTTATTCTAAGAAATATCTCCAACTTATATGGCTTACTTTTTATTATATTTATAACATTCATGAACTGCATTTGTTATCATATGCGTGTTTAGTTATTGCTGATAAAATCAGCACATACAGGCATAACAAATCCGTGAGGGAAAATCTGTAATGCTGGTCACACAAAGGATTTTTATCTCTGTCTCTACCAGCACAGCTAAGTCAAACCTGGTTAAAAAACATGAATACATGCAGCTTATAATACAGACTAATACAGCCATAGGCTTTTGCATTCAGTGGGACTATCACGCACCACCACTCAGATTGTATAACACTACATAAATAGGAGTGTCAATGGTTTATAGAGACCCCTGTCTTTCAGTTACGAGTATTTGCATTTCCACCAAGTTTTCTATCAAAATAAGACTTTCAGTAGCTTGCTAAAAATCAGTGGCTAGAATAAAATAGGTCCCGACGTTCATTTTTTCCCAATGGCAGTTTCACATGACTTAGTTTTAAGAACTGATACAGCTAAAAATTCCTCCTAATTCAGTATTTGAAAATGTCTACATACTGTTTGTTTCAGTCCCAAATGTAATATTCTTTTAAGCACATCTGTACTACCATCTACTGGAAAGGTGAGTAACTATGTATCAGCAATCACTGTTTCCATCTGCTACTGAACCCAGACTAAAAATTAAAAAAAATAGAAGATGAACCTTACATTTCTCCCACAAAATTGCAGTTTCATGTGCACTTTAAGTTGTACTGACACTAGAAATCTCTCATTGGTAATCTTTTGCAGAGATCAGATTGAACTAAGGCTAGATAGTTTTCATGAGGATATATTTCAGCCAAAAATGAGATATTCTTTATCATTTTCTTATGATAAGGTATTGCACATCAATAGTTCTCTTTCAGCTTCTGAGATAAACAGTGGGAGGACAGCGAGTGTGTCTGTGTGTGTGTACAATTACAGTTCTCAGGCAACTAAGGGACTCAGAAAATTCAACAGAGCACAGCAGAGACAGGTACTGTGCATGCTATTTTATATGCTTCTGGACTCCAGATCTCGGTTATGTTTTCTCCCGATTCTGTTATGCCATTCTAGGGTATCTTGAAACAGCTCTGCCAAGACTGGTGAATTGTATTCTTGTTTAGCAAGATGAAGAAACATCTTCTGAAGTGAGATTAGATTACTCTTTTTTTATATATATACCTAACAGTCTGCATTCTTTACTAACCAGCTGTGCGTACACACACACACAAATGCAAACACAAGAGGAGTTTTGCAAATAGTACAGCTGGATAACATCAAGGGAATATGACAGCAATCTCTAGCTGCCTTGCATGTTATCAGCCTCCTAGACAATTACATCATTTCTGTAACTGGCCACACACACACATTGTTACCTGCTTCTAGGCAATTAAATAATATTTGATACTGTTTACAGACTTTTCCATTTTTATTCTTCAAAAACCTGCACAGGCAGACAGAGGGAGAGACGTGCAGGAGTGTAAGATAAGTGTACATAAATGAAAAGCAGAGGATGGCAGCAGTGTTATTAGCTTCTGGATATGAGGAAATGGCTGTTCTCTGTACATCTATTTAAAACTGTATTTAGAATACTGCATAGGAATTATTTTAAAGAAGGTCATTGTGTTGTTCTTAGGCACATCAAGGACAGCTAACATCATCATCATTTGTTCAAGTAACATTTAGATGAGGAACTATTAACAATGTATGCTGTTATTAGCATACATTATTTCAGCACATGTAAAGCAATGAAAACTGTTGCAAAGAAAACTTTAAAAAATATATTTGACACATTAGACCAAGCCTGTAACAACCGGGATACAGTTTACCTTTGTCCTTTTGCCATCTATCAGTGAGTGGAAGAAGGAACCCTGCCTTTCGTTAGGAAGCCTTGTAAGACCCATTGTGCATCATCAGCAATTGGTCTAGCAGCTCATTTTGTGTCTCTAAAAGCAGTGATAACTTATTTCCAATAACAAAACATGCAGCCTTTCTAAGAGGATGTACAGTGAATGCCTTCCACAAAGGTACCTTCATGACATCAGGACAGATTGTGACTAATCTCCCTCAGTCTCAAAAAAAAGAAAAAAAAAATTGAAGGGAAAAATGAAACAAGCTAACCAAACACAGTCCTATCTTTCACACACTTTGAGTAATCCTTGCTGGATTTTCGCCTGTTCTGCAGCGTCCTACCACACAGGGAGAGCACAACACTTCATGGTGATTAACATACTCTACTGTTTCATAGCCTTCCTTCAGCTTTAAACCTCATGTTTTCGTGTTTCTGTTCAGACTTCATCAGTACGAGCTCCTTCTGTCCCTAGCCTGAGACTTAAGAACCTTCTGTGCTGCTAAAGAAAACGTAGATGGCCGTTCAGTCTCTTTTCTCCTTTTTACCTTCTCAGCTGTGACATCTACCCCACCTTGTCTTGAATTTGTCCTTCATGCTTTCCTTTCTCCAAACTGGATTTTACCTTTCTCACTTCAGTAGCTGCTTTCTGATACAGCTGTATGTTCTCTCCTCCTTTAGTACACTTAAAATTAACTTCTCTGTAATTTTTAATCCTATAAACTATTTTTTTTTCAAATCATCTTGCTTGACTGGCTTTCTTTGTTCCCATGCTAGTCATTCATCTCAGAAGATGTTGTAACATAATCTTTACTTGCACTTGCTAAAATTCAGCTGCCTTTACCTTTCACCAGTTTTTATTATAAGTATCCTATATTCCCTAAGGTTGCAGATACCAAATTTACTGGCAACAGTATTCACAGATGTAATACTGTTCCAACTGATAAATATCTCTAATACTGTCATTTTTCTTTGACTATATTATCTGTGCAGGATATGACTTAAAAATGTGATTTTTTTTTCCCCTGATGTGATCTATAAAAATGATATCTCTCTCAAATACTTCCTCAAGACTCAACTCTGCCCTAAGGCCTACAAAATTCTAGCTGTTAATCATGTTGAGGGAAGTGATGGGCTGTAACAGTAATTGCCTTCCTTTTCTTATTTCTTTTTTCTAATTAAACTCTCCATTACCCTCTCTCTAACTTTAAGTGAAAAAAATCCCAACAACATATAATTAATAGTTATATCAGTTCTTCCCTTTCTTTATTTACTTCGACATTGTAGCTGTATTTCTTACCTATCCATCTATTGCGCCTTTTAAGACTATAATCCTACTGGAGACCAAGGTTTGCTTTCTCCTTACTTGTTTGTACAGCTAGCACAACCATGCTCTAAACCTGAGGGAGGCTGTTGAATACTGCTATCAAATAAAGATAACACCTTTTCACTAGCTCACTGCTGTCAATTAGGCTAAAAACTACTCTACTTTTCCCCTTTTTTAATGTTATGATAGAGGAAGAGAAGAGGGAAGGGAAGAGAAGGGAAGGGGAAGAACCTATCAGTTTTATTTCAGGCTAAAATACATATCTAGTCATACTTGGGCTGGTTGTATCTATTTAATCTGAATCATTTGACAAGACAAATTGTTTGGCTGATCTGCACAAGGGTTTGTAGAGGAATGAACTGAACTGCTGTCTGAGAATGGGATTAATTTATCTGAGAAATTCCAATATATATGTAAATTTCAACATACTCATTTCCACCATGTAAATGGAAACATGTACATAGAAACATGCAGTTTCCAATCTTCTGACAGCAATTTGGGGCTATCCTTCAAACTGTTCACAGATTTTTGACATTAACTTCCAGACCCATATGTATCAGATGTCGGTTTTGACCTAATATGGGAAGGTATTAATGTAGCAATGCAAGAATCGGTAAAACCCTATCATGTTCAGAACATTTCTTCCTTCAGGCGTAGGTATAAAGTACACCACCACCACAACCAGCATGTTCCACCCACAAAAAAACCCCCCACAAACCCCCTACAACAACAACAACAACAAAACCCCACCACCCTGCCCCCCCCAACTTAGAGCCTGTTAAATTCTAAAATGTGATTATACTCTCTACTTGAGCAGGGGGCCCAGCAGGAGAGACAGTAGCAAAACAACACCCTACACCCACTCCTGGGCTGCTGCTGAATTCATGAATATCGCAGAAACATTTTAGCTTGATGAAAAGGAGAGTGAAAAGATCAAATAAAAGCACTGAGTAGGAAAAATAGTTCTCTAAGTCATTCACAGTGGGAGGAGAAAAATATAGCGAAAGTGAAGAGAGGTCCTTTTAGACTAGAGAACTTTGAGATTGGAACGACATGATTTCGCTCTGTCATTATTAAAATTCATTGTTTTTTAAAATAGCACATTTATACAGCTGTTTTTTTGAGCCAGGCATGTAAAAAATGGGGGAAGCTATTCTTTAAATTACCTATTTCTGAACGTTAAATCAATCCTATTTATTGTTCTTTATGTGGCAGGTGTGAGTGAGAGGATCTAAGAGTGAAGAGTGCCACCATCAGGACGACCGGCCAAATGGAAGCAATTTTTGTGAAGGTTGGTTACTCCCTCCTTTCCCAACTTCAAGGTTTACTTGTGAAAATCCTCTCCAAAATTCTCTTATCTAATCTTACCTGAGCAATCAGACAAAGTTGATTGATTGGGTTATTTACAGGAGGTGGAGATTTCTCTGAAACTTTGCACTCTTGCTGTTAGTCTCTCCATGTCACAGCACATGTGGTATTTTGAGGTTTCACATTTTTCCGCTTGTGGTCTATGTTGTCTTTTGACTCTTTCACACAATGGCAACTAAATCAATCCTGGTCTTTCTTTTTTTAAATTTTTGTTTAATCTTTGGACAACAGTTTCTTTGGTTTCATTTCTTGATAAGCAAGAGAATACTACTTGTTCCTTCATTTAGTCTTGATGGAGATGAGAGACAAGCATGTCAAGAGCCACTTTAACCTCTGAATTAACAATATATTGCAAGATCTCAACAAACGTGGCAGTCTCATTCTTCACATTTCATTCATACTAGGACTTCTTGAACTCAGAGGCATACAAACATGTTTTTGTTCTTTCATGGAATTAAAAAAATAGTCCATCAAATAAGTGGATTTCATTAAAAAGTTCATTAAAAGTGAAGCATACTGCAACAAGCTGCGTAACAAAGTAAATCTTGCCTTGGGCAACAAGCAGAATTTACTTTTTGTCCCTTTATCTTCCAACCCTCTCATGTCAGACTGTGATGGATGAAGTGAAAAGAGTTTCCACACCAAAATCTGAATTCTCAGCAAATTGCTGACAGCTGGTGTCATTCCAAATTAGAGATAGGCTATTACTAGTGATCAGTTTATTCCATGAATTTAGTCTTTTTGACTGCTTGCAAATTATTTGTGAATTGGTTTTGATTTTTCATGCGCATTTGTTTGTAATTGATTTTTGTTTGAGATACTGTTTGTGTGGAGAAATGTTAATCGTGTGGGAAACTTGTTTATCCCTGTATGAGCTTTGTAGTATTTTTTAGATAACTCATCCTACTATTTTCATTCTGAACAAAAGAGGTTATTTGCTACTTAGCATTCATTCACTAACATATTTTTTGAGAATTTCTTCTGTGAACAATTTAAATTATGACAGAGAGATCTGCAATATGAACCATTCAACAAGTCTTTTTGAGCAAGTATACTTGGCTCTGCCTCTGTGAGAACATTCCTGCAAATGAAACCTGTCTATCAAATGCTTTATGACTGGACAGTAGAGAAAGGTCACTGGTCACAGCAAGCACCACAGTAAAAGCACATTTTCTTTACAAGAACATGTAAAAATAACATTATGCTTCATTTGTGTAATTCTAATTCAGTGATCTCTTTTGCTTTATCAGTTTATTTCGGACTTGTCAGCTTGCTAGACACTACCTGACAGTATCAGCAAAAGAGATAAATGAAAGGATATGTAAAAACAAAATAGCACACCTGTTTCTTGTTTATATCATTCCTTCCTGATGTGGAGTAGATTGTGTCTTTCCCCTCCCCCCCCCCCCCCCCCCCCCAGATAGAGATCATTTAAAGAAGCACATAAGCAGTAAAAATCTTCACATTATCTTTTTATAACTTATTATTCACTCTCTGTCTCCTCTTGGCTCTTTTTCTAAGGAGCAGGATTCCCTCACATTTGATTTTATATTCTAAATCTCATGCTTCTAATTTCTGACCAAAAAATATGAGAAGAAAAGAAAGACTGAACCAAATGGTGTTGTTCTATGCTGTTGAGATGATTATATACACACAAGGAACCTTGCTGCAGTGCCAGGAAAATGATCTTGATCATTTGGAAAATTTTGGCAGGGAGGAGAGACTTCTCTCTATTTTCTGCACGTTGCTTGAATCAGTTCTTTTCCTTACTTATTGTAGGACATTTTGTTCAACAGGGTCTTTAAATGCTTGTATACTATCTTTACTTCCTATTTCTCACAGCACAGAATTCATATTCATCATTCCTGATCATGTTCATTAGGAGAAATAGTCCCAGAATAAATCTTTACTCTCCGACCTTTATTTTTAGCAGATGATAAAGTTTTGGAACTTTTTTTTTTCTCTCTCTTTTCCCCCTTCAGTTAGATCTAGAATCAAAAAAGCTGTTCTCTATATCTAGTTCACCAGTGGTAAAAGATGTCAGAACTCTCAGGAGACTTTTGTCTCATAGGAAGAGACAGGTCTGTATCAAAAGTGAATTCTATTTAAAATGGACTTTAGTTTGCAGAGATCTCATAAGCACATCTCTAATCAAAATGCAGTAATTGCTGCACCAAAACAGCATTCATACAGAATATACATTTCAATGCAGCTGAGCTTGAGAGGGAAGATTAAAACGATTTCAGGAAGGGATATGCATGATTCAACACTGAGTAAAGGAATAATCTTTAGAGAACACAGAAAAGTGGCTCTTCTTAGAAGTATAATTTCTGCTGCGTGTAAAATGCATTAACATGAGAAAAGAGGGTTGTGATAAGGTTCCATAATACTGAAGCTACATTTGTTTGTTCCGATGCTTTTTGTGTGACATCAGTATTTATTGCCTTACTGATTTGCATTATATGTCAATATGCATGCATCATTCTGGGGCTTCCATGAATCACACTGCTCCTTTCATTTTTCAGGTGCTACAATGTCAGCTGGACTTGTGCTGCCTCCATTCAAGGCTGACAAATTCAGCAATGATAAAGTCACCCTCCTTTTTCAGTATATATGCAAAATGTCTTTGCTAATTAAAAATGATCTATCATGCTAAAGGTACTTACAAGACTGATGTAGTTTTCATCCCGGTGAAAACTGCACCCCTTACAACACCCCACTGATAGAGAAATACTACTATTATTTTCATTTTACAGATGCAGAATTGCAATAGACAGAAAAAATGACTTCTCCAAGGTTATACAGTAAGTCTACAGCAAAGCGTGGAATTATCTGAGATTTCAAAGCTTCAGGCTAGCACTATAACTATTGGACAAAACATTTGTCTTCATTTCAAGAACATACTGTATCCTAAATAGAGAAGTGACACAAATCCTTAGAGGAAAGAAAATTAATCCTAAAGCACACATTTCAAATCTGTATATAACATTATGCCTACCATACAATTTTTCCCAGTACATTTCTGAAGCTTTAAGAGTATCAAGTATCAGACAAGCTTAGATTCAGGTGCTAGTCTTTTCTTTTTTTTTTTTTTTCCTACTCTCCCAAATGAAAAAAAGAGAGCAAGTCTCCAGCAAAGTAGAGAAATACCTGAGTTTTCAAAGCTTCAGGATAGCATTACAGCTATAGGACTAATTATTCATCTCCTTTTCAAGAATCTTCAGCATTCTGAACAGAGAAGTGATAATAACCTACTGCAAATTTGAAAGCAAGTAGGACCGTTGTTTGATTACTTCACTGCACAGTAAGTAGAAACATTAAAGCATGAAATTTTCATATATTTTAAACAGTGGTCAATCAGAGTTTGAGGTAGATGATATTCAGGTAGGAAAATCAGAAAGAAGAAGGGGAAAGACTCTTACATAATGTTTATTTTTATTAATTCTCCGTTTTGTTCATCTCTGTTTAAAGAGAAAAAAGACAGAATTTTGGGTTATTGTTACTACATAAAGGTGATGAAAGTTATTAAATTATAATCCCATTAACACATTAGCCTTTTTTTTTTTTTTTAAACTTCAGGAGTATTTCAGTTTGTCAAAGCAGACTGGTTCTGAAAAATGTGGTTGAAATCTCTTTCCATCAATTTAAAACATAGGGAATAAAAAACTTTTTTCCAACAGTTTTATAAATGTGCTTTAAAGCAGGTTGGGTACCATTTGCAAAAGTCATGTAACACACCCTGTAACAGGCCAGTTTTATTTCTGCTTCAATTTAGTGGGAGAACTTGGGTCCTTCCTTTCAGCATGAGTGGTATTATTGAATTAATGAAAGATTGGTAAGCTGGAAACAATCTTTCAAACTCTCTTTCTCTTTCAAACTAGTTATCTTTCAAACTCTAGGATGGCTGTAACACACGTGGTGGAAAAAGAAAAAATAAAAAGAGAAAAATCATTATGACACAGATGTTTACAGACCAATTCCACAGACAGTCTAGTTTTGGGCCTCCTTCTTTCTCAGATCTTTGACAGTCACATTTTTTAATGTGACAGTCACATTTGCACATCAAGGTAAAATGTTTGCTTTACACATTTAGTTCACTACTACATTTTCTTGATATTCATGTTTTAGTTAAATTCTTAACATTATTTTAATGTAGATCTATAGAAGAGTCTATCCTTTAGAAGAAAGAAGTGAAGGGATATGTGAGTAGGATAGTTTTCTAGGATATGTATACTGGCTGATTCTGGCAAAAGGAATAATACAAACCCACCTCGGTATTCTTAGAAAACAAAAATGTTGACTTAAATAAATGGGCAATTTGGCAGTGGTACTTGACTCTGTTGCTAAACTGCCCTACTGACTGCTCTCTAGTGTGGCCCTCCCCACACACTTGCTCAATGACTATATAATTATTTACATCAGAACGAGATTTGCTTTACTGTCTTCTGCTGAAATTATCTATCACAGAACTTCCCTAAAGAGTATTACATAGGAAGTCAGTCTCCATGATCAACATAGCCCTGTCTGGCTTTATAATCAATTAATCAAACTTGATTTTAAAAATGACAGAGAACCCCTCCAGGACAGCCACTGTACTGCAGAGCACTCCTTAGGGATATCAGAAAATGATGTTCAAGCCCCTGCTACACATCAGTCAGGTAGATTGCTTTGAAACGGTGTCTCTCACTGTGGCGGGTTGACCCTGGCTGGACGCCAGGTGCCCACCAAAGCTGCTCTGTCACCCCCCTCCTCAGCTGGACAGGGGAGAGCAAATATAATGAAAGGCTCATCGGTCAAGATAAGGACAGGGAGAGATCACTCACCAATTACCGTCATGAGCAAAACAGACTCAACTTGGGGAAATTAGTTTAATTTATTACCAATCAAATCAGAGTAGGATAATGAGAAACAAAACCAAATCTTAAAAACACCTTCCCCTCACCCCTCCCTTCTTCCCAGGCTTAACTTCAGTCTCGAATTCTCTACCTGCTCCCCCCCAGCAGCGCAGGGGGACGGGGAATGGGGGTTGGGGTCAGTTCATCACACCTTGTCTCTGCCGCTCCTTCCTCCTTGGGGCAAGGACTCCTCATACTGTTCCCTGGCTCCAGCGTGGGGTCCCTCCCACGGGAGACAGCCCTCCCACGAACTGTGGGTCCTTCCCACGCTGCACTTCTTCACGAACTGCTCCGGCGTGGGTCCCTTCCATGGGGTTCAGGAACAGACTGCTCCAGCATGGGCCCCCCACGGGGTCACAAGTCCTGCCAGCAAACCTGCTCCAGCATGGGCTCCTCTCTCTCCACGGGTCCACAGGTCCTGCCAGGAGCCTGCTCCAGCGTGGGCTTCCCATGGGGTCACAGCCTCCTTTGGGCACATCCACCTGCTCTGGTGTGGGGTCCTCCACGGGCTGCAGGTGGAGATCTGCTCCACCATTAACCTCCATGGGCTGCAGGGGACAGCCTGCCTCACCATGGGCTTCACCACGGGCTGTAGGGGAATCTCTGCTCTGGCGCCTGGAGCACCTCCTCCCCCTCCTTCTTCACTGGCCTTGGCGTTTGCACAGTTGTTTTTCTCACGTGTTCTCAATCCTCTCTGCAGCTGCAGTTGCGCAGTTTTCTTCCCCCTTCTTAAATACGTTATCCCAGAGGCGCTACCACCGTCGCTGATGGGCTCGGCCTTGGCCAGCGGTGGGCTGTCCTGGAGCCGGCTGGCATTGGCTCTATCGGACATAGGGGAAGCTTCTAGCAGCTTCTCACAGAAGCCAGCCCTGTAGCCCCCCCCCTACCAAAACCTTGCCACGCAAACCCAATACACCCACATTGCAGGGAAGTGTTTTCGCCACTGTTAAATATTTGACTACAGCATTATTTGAGTACTCTTTTCTGTCTGCACAAGGAAAGCGGTATCTAGGAGATGAATGGTTGACAGCCTTGTGCAGAAGGAGACAGCTCGCTGTCCAGAACTGCTGCCTGTGTTACATAGACTAACTGTGGACTAATTGCTCAAGTGCCATGGAAAGCATCACGTTCCTTTCTTTTTTCTTTTCTGTCTTAAAGGATTCTTTCTACAGACCTCTAATTCGCATTGTGTACAAGCTAAAATTCCTAGCACAGAACTGGATAGCAACCAAAAGTCACACCTTGGAATCGTGAGAAATCTTTGGAGCTCCTTTCTTACAAGACTAGCATCAAGAAGAATAAAATACACGCCTTTTTTTTTTTTCTCACCCATTCCACTCACTTCTACATAGGTTAAGGCAGCTAAGTGATATGGATAACTGCATCCAGACAAAACATCTTTTCTTAACGCTTTCTTTGCTACGAAACTTCAGGCTGTCACAGATAAAAGTTGTAGACCTCAGACTTACAATCACCTGAGTAAATAACAGAAATTCATTTAACTTTGTTGTCTTTCTCATTGTGGTGTGTTGTTAATTAAGAAAAGAAACAAACAAGGCTATTTTTCAAGTGTGACTTTGTTTTTCAACTTCAGAAAGCATCCCTAAAGAACTTCAGAAGGGGTATCTATTACAGTCTAAGACTAGAACTTTGCTATCACTTTTTTTTAGGTTTGCCATAACTTAAAAGCAAAGCATGAGGTTCAAGTTGTCACAGCGTATAAGGAAGATTTGAACTAGGTTTTTCTGATACTCCAAGTGAGTGTTTCAACCATGTCACAGTTAGTTAAAGCCTTGGTCATTGCTTCAGGTGAGATGATTCCTTCAACAAGTTCAGGAAGTCTGTTGTAATGCATTGTACGTCTCCAGAATCTCTTATTGAAAAAGCTATTTTCACTGAGGTAACATGGGTTTTGCTAATAGCAAACTTTGCAAAACTGCACTCAGCTGGGTTATGCTATATATAATTGAAACTATTCTTCCTTTTAGTTTTCCTCATGGCAGCAGAAACGTACCTTATCACTGTAATTAAGTCATTATAAATATACATTGATTATTCTGAAACCTGTGGTCTGATATAAAATCCCAGCATTGCTGTGCTTGAAAACATTGCTTTGACATATTACTTACTATTACAGTATTGTACTCCAGCAAGATAGTAAACTATTCAGTATAGTACTCTCAAGGGAATGGGGGAGGGAAGAGATATAAAATCAAAAACTTGGTACTGTATCCTCTAGTATTGATTTTAGTAAAATGGTGTAGTGCTTTCTGTAAAGGGCTAAAATATTCCCCTGCTTTGTTTTGGCTGTGGGAGTCAGACCTTTCTCATCTATCTAAACTACTGAGGTTAAATCTACAACACTATTTAAATAGAGTTTGCAATCCAGCACTTTCTAAAAAAGTTCTGTGGATTGACAGAAGCTGGGAGATGTAAAATGCAGAGATGTGAATAGCTGGCAACAAGATTAATAGTGTGGACAAATTTATAATGTATATCATAGAATTGTATATCCAGGATTTCTGTGTTTCATCTGAAGGTTTTAGCAGGCTCTTACTATCCTAACATAAAGTGGGCGAGAGAAACTTTTTCTTTCTGATAACTAGTGAACAAATCAGTTCTACTCCTTTTTATTTCCTTAATCCAGCCTTACTGATTTTGCAACATTATTTTCAGTTTTCTTGGCAAAAAGATAAATTTCTTTACTTTAAAATTCATCCCTGTAAGAAGAAGGCCCAGAGCCTTAGCGCTGGGCAACACTGCAGGGACAAAGTTTAAGGATTAAGGTTATTCTTGCTATGCCTGTTCTATCTATTCAGAGTCTGACCCTCACTTCAGAGTCCTTGACTCATTACAAAGTTGGTGATTTAGCTATTATGTTGTGCCATATGTATTAGCATACGACTGCTCCATAACTTCATAGTCTCACCTGTCAGGGACTCTCAGTTATCTCTAACAACACAGTCCATTAAAATTACTAAATTTATCACTTACATTCATTTGCTTTCAAAGACTATGATGTAGAAAGGAAAACATAGTGTATTAATTATCAACGAGCCCACTGTACTGTGCAGTCACCATTACCTGTTAGTAGCTGCTTGTCAATAGTGCTTTTGTTTATCTGAACTTCAACAGGAGTTAATTTTGCTCTTCTTCAGATTTGTGAAAACTTCTGTTACCTACAAGTAGAGTGTAAATGTTCCTCAGGAGGATGCACTGGATCACCTGCTGGGAAATCGATAATGTATGATTTTTGAAAGTGGCTAGATCTCTTAGCGCTACTCAATGTCATCCTACCATCATCCAGAGGAGAAAGCAGGCTGGCTGGTTGCTTGGGTTCAGCTCAGTGAAATAACTCTTGGCAAGGAGGCATGGAGAAGTGCATGTTGTACCTTTTAGACCTCCTCTCACCACAACAGTAGCTTGACTTGCTTCTTTTCCTCCTCTTCTCTGTCCTCTGCTGGAACCAGTCATCTGAGGAATTGCCTGGGGACGTGAGTTCCTTCTACAGTCCTGGCCATCAGAAAGGGTTGACCATTTGATAAGCAGAGCCGCATGTGCTAGGATCACAGGAAGGATGTGGCCGACTGAAGCAGAAATCTTAGGATGTTCAGTCCTATGTAGATTTCAGAGGAGGACGGAGGTGTAGGAAGGGACAGCTGTAGCTTTGTCTAGCTCAGTCTTGGAAAACTCCAGGGATAGGAAGCCCATAACTATCTGGGGCAATGTGGTCTCCACAGCTTTTTTGGGGGGTTGTATCACTCTCCTAGGAAAGAAGGTTTTCCTAATATCCAGCCTAAACGTTCCAAGCCAAAACTTGTGGCCATTGTCCGACATTTTACCATCTGCCACTACTCGGAAGTATTTGTCTTTATCATCTGCAGTTTCTATGAGTTAAATATTAGGGGCCAATCCATGCTCTCTGCAGACTTTTCTTCATGTTTGTCGATGGTTTCACCAGCTTCTGATCAAGCCTATATACAAATTTCACTATATCCATTTTGGTAATCTGGACTTAGCAAATTTGAATAACAACATTAAAGGTAATTCATTGAACCATGTCTGGTTATAATGCTGGCTTTGGTTTGCAGCAAAGGAGAAGTGCAATGCTGGATTCTAGAATGAGTATTTCAAACCATACATTTTGCAGATCAGTAGAGGATGACTGATCTTTTTTATGCCTCTAAACATTTTCATTTTTTCACTTCTAATATACAATTTTATGGTGAGGGGTTTAAAAAAAAAATGAATTCATTGCTAACCAGGTAATTCCACAGAAGTAGTATAATTATATGCTTTTAAAGCTGTGCATTATTGTGCCTAAATGCTAGGACAAAGATTGCTTAAAATGCTCTTTATAAAGAAATAGGGTTATTTTCTGGCTTTAGCTGAGGGACAGGCAAAGACACACTTAAACACCAAAAGATTTGAGTCTAACGTAGCAAAACAGTTAAGTGTGACCTTAATTCTAATGATGAATTTAATTCATAGCAGTATCTAAAGGATACTTAAACTTAGCCGTTTGATCCAGAGTACTACTTTTATTTTCTTTTTTTTTTTTCCGGTACTTTATGTCTATTTAAAAGTGCTATTCTAGTGTTAACTTTGAATTTCTGACCTTTTAACTCACAGATCTCACTATTTAGCATTCACTTAATATCTGCAGTAATAATATCAGTAATATAATGCTAACTTGAAAGTTGATCAATATTGGACAATTCTATTATGTACAGCTGATTTTTGAATTAGGATATAGCATCCTTAACCAGATCATTTACAATTTTGGTACTACTCCACAGAACTGAGGATAGTGACATCCTTGTAGCTGACAATAAAAAGAGCAGGAACAAGAGTCATAATCAGAGAACTAAACAGCTAGCTTAAAAGAACTGGGATTGATAAGATTTTAAGAATGATATTGACATTGTTCTTTCTTACATTAGTATGAATATTGAGAGAAGTTAACTTAATACAGTAGAATTGCATCCATACAACTGAACACCACATCTTATCTCCAGACTTTCTGGAACTCTGGATCCTCATTCAGACAAACCTGACTGTCATTTTCATCCTTCAAAGGTAAATTAATTGAATACCATATGAATAACTTGGCGTTCTTACGGGAAGAAATAACAAAGTTGTTTCTTTAGCACGGATAGGAAAACTTTTACTTCACTTTTTGTAAAAAATGCAGTAAAAAGTGTAAAAAGTGCAGTAAAAAATTTGTAAAAATTTTGTAAAAAATATTTCATCTAAATAAACCGCTACTACCATCCCCATATATGACTAAGCAAGCTGTTGGCTAGTGTTTTGCATGCTCCTGAGCTGTTGCAAACCATCCCAGTGGTGATTTATATTTTAAGTCTGCTAAAGGCATGTAGTTTCTGAAACTTATTGAAATCCTTTAGGTTAAAGGGTGCTATATAAATCTAGTATGCTTTAAAATATTTTTCCCTGTCAATCAACACACACATATTTCCAAACATCAAGCCGAGATTGCACTGGGAATTTTGCAATACTGATGGGATATTGTCACTAGCATCACACTGGTTATTGAATAATACGCATATTAAGGAAGACAGCTGAGACCAGAGGTGACCTCAAAGTGAAATTCCAATCAGTTCGTTGCAGTTCTTTCTGGGAACAGGAGAGATCTCATTATTTTGATCTGTACTGTCATTTGCAATACAAGCATACCCTTTGGTGAACCTTTCTAAAGCTGTTTATACTTACAGATTAAGATTCACAGTCTACTTTCCTTTGCAGCCCATTTAGGGAGTATCTGCTGCATGTGCAAGTCTTTATGCTTTTTATTGAACTATATGCATTTCCATTTCTTTTTTTCTTTGGCTAAACTAATCATGTGTTGATAGGAGCTCCTATTGCAGTAGAAGAAACAGCCATGCTCTTTGTAAAGTTCAGCCACAGAAGGATGAAGAGGAAAGGAATGATAAAAAAGGTTTTCCTAAATATTTTCTAATCATTTCTATGCTTTATGAAAACTTTGCACTTCTTGAAAACCAAAGAAATGTCAATACATTCATTCCTGTCTTTATGTTTGTGAAGTAAATGGTAAACTTCACTCAACAAATCTATTTTCTTTCTCTTCTTTCCCCCGTGAAAATAAAATACATTATCTGTTCACCTTAAACAAGATGTGTCTATTCTCTTAGAAAGATGCCTAAGGAAATCTTCAGTTCCTAATCTAATTTTTCCCTTTTTTCCACAGCAGATAGGGACCATCAAAAGTTATGAGAAAGTACTTTAAACTCATATTTTAATAGAGACATATTCAGCCATTGTGGGGACGTGTGCAGGTAGCTGCAAGATTCTGCTTCCTGGAAACCCTTCAACATTGCTGCCAGACCTTGCAATATTATATTTTTTAGCAGAAATAAATTAGTTGATCTGATCTGAAGATCTCAGTTTACCACGGGTTCTCGGACCATAACTACAACAGCTATCCTTCTGTTAACTCGTCACTGAGTGGAGGTGCTTTTTATATAGTATCTTAATGCTGAAAACGTCTCCAAATACGAGAGCTGGATTCACATCATTCCTCTGCCTGAGACCTCTTAATCCTGTTTATCCCATCTGTCCAGAGAATCCTAATTATGCCGAGCTATAGCACAGATGGAAGCATCCTGCTTTTATTTTTGCTGAACTTATTCCATTTTACTTAAAAGATTTCAAGACTTGTCAGGCGAAGATTACCAGCGTTAGCTTGGCTGTGTAACCAGTAAGAGTTGTCTTGATACCTAGTCCTTGTTTGAATGATACCTTTTCTAGTCACACAATGTCTACTTCATGTAAAAATACATGAAGCGATTGAACTTAGGTCTCTCGAGTGAAAACTTTATTATGAGGCAGGAGTTACATCTGAAAGCAGCACCATCTAATTCGTGCAGATTACACAGGTAGCATTCAGGCATTCTGGAATTCAGGATTACACCACCAGGTTATCCTCTCCTTGAAGTGTTAATTCACTTACATTATCTTTCTAGGTATCATTGATCCATGATTTCCCTGTTAGGCTGTGATTTTTTATGAAGACAAACAGAACAAAAATCCTGATGTAGTCCTATACTAAGCCTTAAGAGGAACAGCATGGGACTTGTCCTATCATACTCCCTTAAAGTTCTTGGGAAACAGCCTAGCCGTTTTTGTTGTTGTTTTTGTCACTGGAGGTGCCATTATTCTATCTCACAGTACTAGATCTGCAGAGTCCCTTGTGGTTATGAATTGGGAGTAAAAATCTATAGTCATACATGGACAGTGCGTATTTTTAGGCTGGAATAGATAAAACCAACTGGTTTATGTATAAACCTCTAAATTTATTTCACACAAAATAAGCTTTTACAGCTTTAACCACACAACTTCTCTTTAATTTGATTTAAGGTTTTATATTTCATTTGAAAGTCACTGAAATGTATTGAGTTGTCTCAAAGTGGTACTAAATTCTGAGCTGCCATCACCAAGAGGGCAGTCTTAATTTTACCCATCAGTAGTACGAGAAGAGAAAAAAACATTTTAAAAAATGGAGGAAGAATACTTTGCAGAGTTAAGGCTTCAAGAAGACAAAGACAATTAGTTTTTTACTCTCACTGCTCAGTCAACAATTTGCAACCTGGAGGAGTGACAAGTCAGTCATTGAATAGTGTGTCAACACATGTATCTCATCTTTTATTGTGGCATTATCCTGCTGTTTTTACATTCTCAGAAGTGGACCTGCTACTGAAACTCATCATTATATGAAAATTAGGATGATTTAATAACAGTAGTTTGATTCCAAGGCTTTCCATGTAATTGGTTATCTTTTCTGTAAATCTTTATGCAATGCCAAATTGGCAGTGCTCAGTTTTCACTTGTAGCATGGGATTTTTTTGAGTGCCTTTATTTTTTCTGAAAATAATGTGTTCTTGACACTTATATCTTAGCTTTTGGGATTAGAGGGCTCTCTAAACACAGATAACACAGAGGCTGATCCCTTCCCACATATTGACGAGATAAATTATGGATTATTTAGAAACTTTTATTTGTTTGTTTTTTAACTTTTATACCGAGTAGTAACAAAATTAAAGAGACTTGACTTCCCGGGTCTCTCTTTGAAGTCTATGGAGTGTTTATACTGCCTCCAGTGGGCCAACGTCCCCTCCCCTAAAATTTACCTTAGAATAAGAATGAGAGGCCACTTTAAGAGCTAAGCTGAAAGCTTCCCTACTGAGGCTAATTGTGGCACCTTTATGATGTTCCCAGAAGCACTGTCAGAGAAAAAAATATTTTGATCATTGAAGGAATTGGGCCTTCAGGCAGCTACTGACAGCAGTGACACTGTAGTCACTGGCATAGATGAATGCAGTGAATTCAGGCAAGTGCTGAAACTTTAAAGCAAATGGGTGTAAAAATCTCACCGAGTATGCTATTTTTGTAGAATGCAGACCAAACAGAGTATTTTTCATTTTCTTTAGCAGGTTGGGTCTCTGCACAGACAGCACCGACATTTGGAAACTCCCATATTTTAATCCCAGTTTACACTCAAATTCTGTCTGTGATCATCACAGGCTACTCACATTGCTTACTGCACTTAAATTCTCATTTCCTAAAAAGGGCATGTCAGAAGGTTATTTAATGAAGAAGAGAATTTTACATCTGAATCAATTGCCTCTGGCGCAACATATTGAGGGAAGGCATATTGAGAGATTATCATGTCACACAGCAACAGTGCATGTTTTAAACTCATTAGCAGTCCAGGCAGTGCCTGGTGGCCCCTGGCTCGCCACATTTCTCAAGACAGTGTCGAACACCCCCCCCCTTCCATGTGAACTCCAGTTTCTCTCTAACACTGGGACCATCCAGTCAGTCCATGCAGCAGTAGGGAGGGAGGGCAGAGACAGCATGCTAGGAGAATGAAAGTGACTTTAGCCAGTACCTGCTTTTCTCCCTGACCATATTGCCTCTGCTGTGAGGGATTAGCTTCCTCAGACAGTCCTATCAGGACTGCAAGGTTCTCAGGCCTGAAAAGCTACCAAAATGGAGTGTTCGGTCTTGCCTGGACTCAGACTATTGTTTTGTAATAGAATTTATAAATTGAACTTCAGCAAACAGCCTTAGTGAATAAATGGTGCAGCGGATGCTATAGTCTTTGAGTAGAAGAGGCCTTATAGTTTCTGCCTCAAGAACGTCAGTTAACATATAACCTGAGGTCTGCACCACTGACATCTTGCACCTTTATTCCTATTTTGCCCAGTCTTTTCATCTGCTGACTGCTGTTCCCGTTTGTGTTGGCCTACGCCTAGGAAAGCATTTTCATTACTGAATAGGGAAGGCAGGGGAATTCAGATGCCTTCTTCAGACCATAACAAGATTATAAGAGGAGTCATGAGACTGTTACCTCTGTTCATTGTTTGCATTAATTTAGACTTTGTAACGACGAAAATCCCTTTTCCCTGTTCAGTTACTGGATTCTTAAAGCTGTCAGCTTGCCCTGGTTGGAAACAGAATTTCAGTAAAACCCTCCTCAAAAGACTGCAAGAAATGTTCCTAAGCCAATGTATTGTCATTAAACGTTTAGTAAGAAGATTGAGTTTAAAACACCATGAGTTGGCCACCACTTCATTTAATTAACATTGATTCTGAAAGCACAATATAAATTTTAGTGCTTTTTTTAATCACTCTTTCTTTATATTCCAGTTGCACTGATTCTAAAGCTTATATGATTATAATCATCATGCTCAAAGTAAAAGGATTTTTCCCATGCCTTCCATTCCTTAAATTGTTTTTAGATTTCCCAAGGGGCACATATTGTGCAAGATTATGATGATAAAGATTTTAAGGCAATTATGTTTCTTTAGTTGGAAGCTGAAGTTAATGTTTTTGAAGGTTGCATTCCCAAGAGCCCTGGTAAAAACAGAAGCCATGGTGCCCCTCCTTTTACATGTAAGTTGACTAACTGTCAAAAACAAGGCAGAAAAGCTAGCCTATCTTTGTGAACCACAAGTCAATTTTTCACTTAATATATCTGCTTTTGGTTGACTAGAAGATGTCTGTAACAGAACATTAACAAACACTGTAATTTGCTGGGGTCAGCCAGGTCTGTAGCTTTGTGACTCTGAGCCCTCTTAAATAATGCTATCAGCTTTCAAAACCTTATTAGGTTTAACCCATTTCGGCGCCACTGGCTTCTCGGAATCACCAATACACCTCTAATCAGAAAACCACAGAGAAGCCAATCTACTGCTATCAGAAACCTCAGTACAATTTTGTGTATTAATATTTCAGAAAGCATGTAGGAACACATGCTCCCTGCTGAGCATTACAACCAGGCAAACTACAGTAACAGCGGAGACTGATCGCCAGTAAACCTGGCCAGAGAAACTTACTGCTGTCTCTTGTCTGGCTGTGGATTTGGTAACCAAAGAAGGGAAAATGAAATGGGTCGTTTGGCTTGTGATTAATACATTCCCGTAACTGTCAAGTAAGACGACACACAGAAGTTACATCTCTTACAGGAATAGAAAATACCTAAAGCAGCGTCTAAGGGATAAAATTTTTGCACCATTACCCTATGGCTAATGTTACAGACGTTTTGTTTTTTCTTTCTCTTCCAATCTCTGGTGAAAAAACACGCACGCAGCGTTTCTTAAGTGCTTCTCAGACATAAGCAGCAGTGCATCCTCAGTGTGGATCAGGCTGTTACTGTACTCAATACGCAAGCCACTGGAAAGAAAAAAAAGGAAACAGTTTTCCAGTGGTGAGAAACTAGACATCTCGCTTTCCTTCCGTTTGAAAGTTCACATTCACACACGAGGGAAACTTGTACTTGACACCTGTTTGCTGGGGCTGTTTGCTGTTTTTTTTAGTGTAGCCCCAGACGACCTCAGCTTTTGCTCCGGGTGCATCAGGGCCAGGGCCGGGCGAGGCCGGGGCCTTCTGGTGGGCCGGGGCCCACCCTTTAACTTGCGAAGGAGGGCAGCGACAAACCTGAGGTGGCTACTGTAGCAACGGCGCTTTCCTTTTCCCTCAGACGCTAAATGGGCTTCACTTCGTTCTGCTTTCCGCAGCTGGGCCGTGGCAAGGCGGGACGGCTATCTGCCCGGCCGCCTGCGGCACCGCTCCCCCCCCGCCCCGAGAGCGGAGCCGCCAGCGGCGCGGGGGCGGGCGCCGCGTTGGCGCCCAGGTGCCGTCGGCGCCGGGCGGGGCCGGCGAGGGGCGAAGGCGGTCGCCGCTCGGCGCTTCCCCGCGCTTCAGGGCATGTCGGGGGAGACGGAAAGGTCGCCGTGTCACGGCGTGCAGGTAGAACCTCGTCCTGACGCCGGAGTCGTCCCTTCTTTGTGCCACCGGCTGTGTGGTGAAAAGGTGGTGGGTTTTTTTAATTATTTTTTTCCTCACTTCGGACCCGTTTTATGTCGCTAGAGGCAACTTCTGTTCGGGCGGGTGTCCCGGCCGTGTGGGCAGAGCCGCTTCCCCTCCCCCCGCCCGCCTCAGCGCCCTCCCGCCGCGGGGGTCGGCGGGGTCGGTGCAGGCGCGAAGCCACGCTCGGGTTTCTGCCGGGCGGGAAGGCCGGTTGGGCCTGCTTCCCTGCCCTCCTTTGGAGGAGCGATGCCGGTATTAAATCGACTGCTTCCAAACTTTCATCTCTGTTAATTTAAAGTAAAATGAGAGCTACTGGGAATGTTGGCTGTCATGGGAAGACTTAAGTATTACCTATATTTAAAAAAAACAAAACCCGTAAAATACTTACAACATGTCTTTCACTGACTTGTGGTATTTGGTGAGGTATTTTTCCTGTGGAGCAGGTGATTGAAAGAAAGTATCGGCTTCTATTTGGCCCAGATTTAACTTGCTTGAAAATCATCTCACTGACAGTTTCCAAGATGAGATGTAAATTTACAAACTACAAAAATATTATTTCATTGGAAAAAAATACATATGTACACACGTAATTTGGAGGCCCTATCTAATGCTTTAGTGTTTAGCAGTCTCTCATCTCACCCACTTCTTTGCAGTAGTCGGTAGAAGTTAATAATTTGGGTTGCTGTTATGAAATCAGCTTAAGGGGCCCTTCAGGACTGTCTCATCTCTTCAGGCTTTAATTTTATTTTTTTTTTTAACTTCCTCCAGGCTAGTGCACAGAACGTACTTTTGTTCTCTGGGACTTCTGTAAATAAACTATGAAAAGAAAATAACTGACTTTTAGACAGAAGCATACCCGTTGGACTTCATATGTTATGGAGACATACAGCCAAAAAAAATTAGTAAAGCTACTGTTTATGTTATAATCTAGAAACTTAGCAGTTTATACGAAGAGTTGTCCTGACTCCGGGGAATCCAAATTTGAGATGTTGCCAAAAGTCGCTAAAGCTTATGAAGCCAATAAAGTTCTACTTTTTTTTTCTTCTTTTTTTTCTTTTCTTTTCCCTATATTGATGCTAATGATATTTTAAAGGGATTGTCCTGGCCAGGCCAAAAATGCATTCAGTATTGTAAGAGCAAAACTTGACGGTGCTTGGTACTTTGTAATCCTAAACTATCTGCTGGAGCAGGTGGTGCTCTACCATATCAAAACCTAGATTTTTTTTTTTTTATTACTCTTCTAGATCTGTAAGTTTTTCAGACATACCCTTCTCACCAGCACTTCCTCTGTGCTTTCAGATCCTGTTTTACCACTGTCTTTGCGCCAAGATAGTGTGGTGTGCTCGCTCTTTGACTTAAACCTTTTCAACTTTGTATGACATACTAATAATATTAGCAAGAGAGACAGATTTACCCTGATGTAGTAAGATAGCTGGGAAGTTGAACTGTTCATGCAGGATGTGAGAGATCTCTAGTTCTAAGTCATACGTCTTAGGAGAGTTCCCTAACGCGTTTTAAGCTATTGCATAAAAGGTAGTATTTGCACTTTTCTGCTTTTAAAAACAAAGTGACTAAAACTATTGAGTGATCTCAAGCAGCAACTACAGAACTACACTAAGCAAGTTGATCCATTTTGATCAATTGATAATCTTCTAGAGATTTTTAGACCCCCTTTTACCTTCTCATCAGTATTTTCATCGGGAAAGAGCTTTCATTTCACTTCTTAGAGGTAAGCACTGTCTTTGACCTTACCCAGTCATTTAATAGCTCATGCATGTTCTGTGCGCTCTCAAAGCGGTACTGACTCCAAGTTTGTGTCAACCAATTCTTTGCATATCATAGAATGACATCCAAGATCAGATTATTTGAAAACAGATTCTTGCTGTCTAATTTCCTTTGTACTTTTCATAGTGGTTGACAGTTTTAATGACCTCGGAATACTGCTAATGCCAAAGCAGGTCATTAAGACGTGGAGGGAAAATAGGAACACTGGACAGCAGGAATCAATGGGGAGGCAGCATAAGGAGACCATGAACCTTACAGACTAGAATATAGTGAGAATAAGTTATACCATATGCCCTTCTCTCATGTGTGCACACAGGTGAAATGATTGCTAATGACTCTGAGCAAAACTAGGTTTGTCCATCTCTGCTCAAAGACCAAAGGATGCAAAGAGCAGATCGTTGCACATGTAGCATACTTACACCAAGTTTTGTTCTGTACTGCCCGTGATTCAATTTTTATATTATAATTCATGTTCATCTGAGAAAAGGAAGGTATAAGAATTAAACCTTTTGCAAAGAATTTTGAAGATGAGTGCTCAAGATTTAATATTTATTATATATTTATTGATCCATTCAACACTTAGTTTGATAGTGGCTAAAGGAGGAAGCTTTTAGACACTAGTTTATAATGTCAAAATGCAAAACTTTTGATAGAGTGGTAGCACCAGGAAGAAAAAAACAACAACCATGTCTATCTGTAGCTAACTTGACATTCTTACCATTTTGTCAGTAATAAGAAAAAAGCTATATATAAACATATATAAGGGAGCTTATCCAAATAGATCTCCTGTTTTCAGGGTAACAACTTGTCTCTGGTGGTGCATTTTTTTTATGTGGGAGACAAAAATACTTGACAAAACATTTTTTAGAAACATTCACTCAACAAAGAAGGCAAGTAACTTTCTGTATATACAATAAGCAAGCTGAACAAAGGGAACCTACTTTAATATTTAGGAATTTGGATTTTTTTTTTTAATTGCTAATAGCACATTTAAAATGTAAAATTGTGGTAGTAAAATGTAGTAAATGTAAAATGTAGTAAAATAAAACACTACTAGTGCTACCCTTCTGATAAGTTGGAAAAGTAAGATTCTGTAAAGGGAAAGAGAAAGTTAATCTTTAATTCCACAATTATTCCACAGCATTATGAAGATAGCCATCTTAATGCCAATCTAACAAGAGAAAGAGATAAAGCTGTCTTATGGTATTGTGATTTTTTTTTTTGTTCTCCAGAATGATGCTGAGGCAGGGGTAGTGGACTATAGCTTCTCACTGAACAAAGATGAACCACCTTCTAATCTCTTATGCGTAGATTCTTATGACAAGATTATGGAAATCCCCAGCTCATCCAGTTGTCCAAGGCTGGATCATAGAAATTCTGAAGCACACGAGGAACATTACTAGCTATGATTATAATAATGGAACTCATTTCTTGTGTGAGTAATCCTAATACAAGCAAGTAAACAATTTTTTAATTTTTTTTTTTACTTACCTAAGGGCCCTGATCCCATTTTCTGTAGTGGGACTGTTGGCATGAATATGGATTAAAAGATCAGAGAAATGATGAAATGCATGAACTCTCTCATACCTGTTTTCTGGACAAGGCTCTACGTGTCTAGTTAATATATTGGGAGAAATCCATGTCTTTTTCTGATCTGATCAGTATAACTAAAATCTTTCTTATGGCATAGACTGTTGGGGGGGCACTCCAGGAAAGGTTTTCCACCCCCCTTTTTGTGCAACTTAAAAGGCTTTGAAGTAGCAAATACAAATATAGTTAATGAGAAAAAGATTTAAATGTAAGATCAGTACACATGCACACACTTGTTTACAAAAGTGTTGAGGAAATATGCTGTTCAGATTGGGGGGAGAGGTGGGGCTACAGATGTCACTGGTGCTTATAGTAATTTTGTATTTTCGTACTCAAAAATTATCCTGATTTGAAAGCAAGCTAGAAATTAAATCACTTCTTAAAATAGTCTTGAGACAGAAATCTTCATGCTGTGTAATAAAATATATTTTTCTCAATTAAGGAAAACATTTGCATTGCTTTTTTCCTACCCAAAGAAGTTAGGCTAGGAGAAACACAGTTTTATTGTGCTTTCATGAGGATTCAGGCAGAATCTTGTTTTGCTGAATTAAAAACCTAGGCAAGGTTGCCTTTTCTTACAACAAGAGGTAGAGGCCTTCTTCCAGATCTTGTTGGATCCTGAGAGGTCAGCATATCTAGATAATGTGATCTGTGTGTGGGCCTTATGTTTTTGCTTTCTTCATGGTCTCCTCCAGGAACCCTGTTTCACTTCTGACAGGGTTCTCTTGATGTGCTGCTTGGCTTCATCTTCCCAGAACCAGAGGCAGTAATATTGTCTCTTCCATCAAAGTTTCTAAGCCATGGTTTTTAATGCACATTTCAATTAATTCAACTTTTTTTCCTTGCCCTCTACTTGCTGCAGTTTTATTTTGACTCCATTTGCTTCCCCAGATATCCTGGGAACTGTACTGTTAAAAAATGACAGAGATTTATTTCCCTACTGATCAGATACCCCTGCTGTCTTGCTACCTTGTTTCCAGCAATGCAAAACTGATGAAAATCAAGGAAGGTCTTGCACAGTTTTACATAGCATTGTTTTTCTGTCACCTTTCTGGAAGCCACATCTTACCTTTACAATTTCATAAGAGTACATAGCAAGTTCAGAATGAGTCTGTATTTGATTGGAAGAATGCAGAGAAACTGGTGTCAGTGAACTAATGTTTTGCTGTGGCTTTGTGTAATGCAGTTATTACTTAAAACATAAAAGCTCATGTGGTGGTTGCGTACTTCCTTCTGTTATTAGCATCTCATGCACTTTTTGCAAGCTGAGTTGTAGTTCATGAGGAAGAAAATTGATATACTGAAAAGCACTCCACATGTGTGGGCAGTACAGGTGCCCACGTACAACGCTAATGAAATACATGCTTTCTCACTGCACATTACTTGTCCAGTCTTTCTGCCAATTGTCAGCATAAGTAAGCACTTCTTGTAAAATAGCTTTAATTTCATCATGTTGTGGTTTAACCCGGCTGGCAGCTAAACACCAAACAGCCCTTTGTTCACTCCCCTCCAGCGGGATGGGGGAGAGAATCGAAAAAAAAAGGTAAAACTCGTAGGTTAAGATAAAGACAATTTAATAGGACAGAAAAGAAAGGGAAAATAATGAGAAAAGAATATACAAAACAAGTGATGCACAATGCAATTGCTCACCACCCACTGACTGATACCCAGCCAGTTCCTGAACAGCAGACCCCTGCCCCACTTTTCCCCCAGCTTTACATGCTGAGCATGACGCCATATGGTATGGAATGTCCCTTTGGCCAGTTGGGGTCAGCTGTCCCGGCTGTGTCCCCTCCCAGCTTCTTGTGCCCCCCCAGCCTCCTCGCTGGTGGGGTGGGGTGAGAGGCAGAAAAGGCCTTGACTCTATGTAAGCACTGCTCAGCAGTAATTAAAACATCAGTGTGTCATCAATATTATTCTCATGCTAAATCCAAAACACAGCGCTATACCAGCTACTAGGAAGAAAATTAACTCTATCTCAGCCAAAAGCGGGACACATCAGTATGACTGCAAGCTTTTGAGCCTCTAACTGGCTTTTCTGCACGTCATTCACACATCTCTAATCACAAAGCTGTGAAGTTAACCCTTGTTTACAGAAATGTCTTGCCAGCTGTTGTTCACAAATCATTCCTGGTAACCTGTGTAGTGAAGTAAACATCCTGATAGAAGTGTATTTGTAAAGAAGCTTCGGAAACACTTGATTGTTGTTAACTATACTTTGAAATTACTCTTCTTTGCATGTCAAAATTATGTTGGTGTCTAGCTGTTGGGACAGAAGTTGGGACACTAAAGGATGAGTTAGCTGTAAACCTGCCTTTGTAGATTTATGAGAATTAAAAGAGCTGAAAAATAGGTAGTTGCCTAGAGTTTTAGATTCTTACAAACTTTAATACCTAATAACCTGATTGTGCATTGCTGGAGTCATCTTATTGGTGTCAACAGGTGCATCAACAGTCTGTGTATTTGGCAGGATGGAAAAATTTATGCATACCTATAAATTAGTACGTATGCCCCCAATTTAATGTGTGTTACAAAAATAATGCGTATGGAAACAGACCATCAGTTGCTTTTCATAAAGGCTAAAAAGATTTGTGGGTTGTACCAGTTCTTTCATTAAACCCATTATTGAAGAAGGGATGTTTGTTTCCTTTCTTTAAAACTAAAAAAAGAAAGCAATTGCTTTGACATAATGCATTCAGGACTGCACCTAGACATGATATGATGCATTATTGTTTGTATGAACAAGTTTAGTTACTCTTCAAAAATTGTCTTTTACATTGCCTGGAAGTCAGGAGTATTCCATACAGATATCTAATTTGTGTTAATTTCTGTAAAAACAGGATATTTTTGTATGACTTATAAGTAAAAGCAATTTCAGGTAACAGAGAAGCATTCTTTTTTTCAGAATTTTCAACAAGCTGTGAAGAAAATTATTTTGGGTGTTAGAGGATGAGAATTGAGAAAAGTTTCTAAGCCTTCTTTTTATACTGTGTATCTCAGTGCCTAAAGCACGTGCCTGGCTGTTTTTTGATCCTGAATCTTACTTCTAAATGTAATTTTACATTTTGTGGGGTTTGTTTGTTTTTTTAAATATGTCAATACTTAGGAGGATGCCAAAAGTTAAACAGACCATTCTCCTATTTTTTTTTTTCCCAAAAGTCCCCCACCCTTTTTCTCATATAACTGGAAAGCCTTCTGACAGCGTAGAGATTAAGATTCTTGCTTTGTAATTTTACTGTGTGAAATAGTTCCTTTATGATGTGATACAATATTTAGGATATTGTAACAATTAATTTGCACTTGCAGTGCATCTGACACAACAGTATTGTGTCTGGTAGGATGCTTTTGCATCGTTGATTACATGACCAAATTTTTTTCTGATTGTCAGATGTTTTCAGTTGGATATGCTGCTCAAGAGGGCTTGAACCCTCACCCCCCCCTGCAAAATCAACAAAACAAAATCTTTATAGATGTCTTTGTTAGCATAGATTTTCTTAGTTGCTTAAATAACACAGGCAGCTCCTAATTATTATTTTTAAACTGACTTTTCCTGTTTAAATATTCTTTCTCCAGAACAAGAGCTTTATGTCTTGTTGAGGTTTCTTGCACATTTTTGACTTCCATTCACATCAGAGGAAACTGAGTTGCATGCAATACTCTAATGAATTTGTTCGGTATTATTCAGTATTACCTTAAAAGATAATATAACGAAATTTAGTGTCCAGCTAAAGTCTGAATAACTGCTAATGGTATCCTGTCAGGGTGAATCAGAAACTCAATATTGGACAGAGCAGTAAGTGTTACTCATTTTTAACATTGCCAGCAGAAATAACAGAACAAATGGGAAGGTACAGCACTGTGAATTATCTGTGTAATTGGCACCACCTAAAGCTGACCTTTAGGTTTCCAAAGCGTAATGTATATCTTGGGTACACAGCAATAAGAGAAATAATGAAATTGACAGGCTGGACTCATCACTGAAAAAAATACAGAATCCATTTTACATTGACACATAATTCTTTGAGATTCTGGAAGCCATCCAAAATCCATTTTAGTATTTTCAGACAAATGGCTGACACTTTAATGATCAGCTATTTAAGGTCAACAATTTAAAACAGAGTGGTCTACTTGTTCCAAATGAAATTTAATGTTTGAAAAGGAGTTTAGTGTTCAGCTGTAGGTGCAGCATCTGAAAACATAAATTGACCTCCTAGAAGGAACATATCTTCATATGTATCTATTTACATGCACATCTCATGATGTTAATAGTGTCATAAAAGTTGAGCAGTTTGATTAAATGCATTTATCATTCTCTAGTAATGTACACAGTGGCATGCCCATTATCTTATTAAAGTTTTACTTTATGAAAGGCAAGCTGGTTATAAAATGTTCTGTCTGCTGTGACATATTGAAAGACACATGGTGTGTATACCCAAATCATATATCAGATCTTGCTTTTCTAATTAATAAACATTGTGGCAAAATTTTGCTGTAGGCATATTTTGACTTTTACTGCCTATGTTTTTAAAAGTATGCTCCAAATGCTCCAGATTTTTGTAGGTGTACTGCCTACTGAAAAACAGCATCTTGGTCAATACAATTTATTTAAATGCAAAGAAAGCATTAGCTGTGTTTTAATATCATTCTCAGCATTACACATAACTGAATCAATGCTTTATCATGCTCCAGTGGTGATATACAAAATAATACCTACAGCAGGATGAGGTATAGTTCACAGAAATTCACAGTGCTTTTAAGGAGAATAAAGCTAAAGCTTAAGAGAATTAATTGCAACATTGGATGTAGAGCACTTTGGATTATCTTTCTTGATCATTTGATTGAAAAAACATTTCCTACACATGCTTTCTCAATACAAGATCAGAATAATTACAGCTGAGTAAATGCCTCAAAAAACCTTGTGTTTACACTGAATAAAACAATATGCTAAATTGCCCTTGCCTGTGCTTATGCTTTCTCCCTGCTTGCCCCAGCTGTTTTAATGAATAGCTTAATATGAAAAACGTGTGCAGAAAACACTGCTTTCTCTAAGAGTTTTTGGTAATTGTTTTTGAAGTTATCAGTCCCAAAAGACAGTAATTGCTCAAGAAATATCATTATAAAAAGTTGCTTGGACCAGTCATACTACAGATCACATAGTGTGTGTCCAATCCTAATTAAAGACATAATTAAAGATCTCTGTTTAGATGATTTAGGATCTAAACATCCTAGTTTAGATGATTTGATAAATATTCTTCAAGTATGCTAGCTAAAACTGCCACCACACATTGGGCAATACAAAATGGGGAAAAGGTGAACAGTTCCTTAACCTCCTTTCTCAGAGATGGTGCCAGATTTTCACTGGGAGCCTGGAGAAAAGTTACCTGTGGGCCTGCGATTGGTATCCCCCTCTAGTGCTCACTCAGCTTGAAGTGACAGTGCTTTCAGCAGGGGGCTGAAGCAGGGGACATGCAGAAGTCCTTTCCAAACTAGATGGTTCTCTGATTTTGTCATGACCAGCTCCTACCCCCCCTAAAGCAAAATCATATCAGTGAATTTGCTTCATTCTTCTGAATCTGCCTTTTTTCCTCAGTTGCTAGACCATTAACTCAACTTGGAAATTAATACTCCTGCTCAGCTGTTCTGCTGGTGGGTCTTGCAGAAGCAGTTTTGCTGGGTTAGGCTTTGTGGAAATGACTTGCTTGAGCCGCAGTGATTATCAGCCTTTTGTTTTCAGTTGTAGAACAACACATTAGTTGTCTTAGTATTTGATGTACTTAATTTTCATCCTGTTGCTGCATGCTGAGAGGAGTAATCTTTTAACTGATGGCATTTAATTTAATTGCCCAAGTCAGGATCTCAATTGCACCCTGGAGCTGATGGTGTGTCAGAATCCTCACTTCTGCCTGTGCTGGAAGCAGGGTGTGTAGACCTGGCAATCTGAAGCTCCCGCAAATGCGTAGCGATCTTCTACAGTACGGTACCTTGTGGTGGTAACTGAGCTATATAGAAATAAGATAAACTTTGCAAATGTATCCTTCCCAAAATATTAAATTAGCTTGGTCAAAGTGCAAATAAAATGCTTCAGTAGACAAACCCATTTGTTTAGGCCTAGTTCTGCATGACCCCCTGTTTTACAGGGAGTTATTCTCAAAGACCTTGTCCAGATTAGGAGGGTACTGCTCTCGAATGGTACTGTACTGATGCAATGAATGCATTTAATTCATTAATTCTTCAGCTGGTATGAGGTGGTAAGCAGTTGCATGTGGAAGTGTGAGCCCCATCATTTCTTGTGTCGGTTCTCGCACTCCTGGAGCCAGGGGATGGATCTGCAGCACAAGGTGGGAGGTACAGCACTCCCTGAAAGCACCTCCCTGCCACTACCAGAAGGATGGCTGGCTGCCCCTTCAAAGTTCTTTAAACAAGGGGGGTCTGCAGTAGGGTAAGGGGTGCTAACGCAAGCTTGACTAGCCCTGTTCAAAACAACAAACGTGTGCAACTTTCTGTGCCTTGATGAGACAAAGAAATGGACAGGAGAATCTTAATTCTTTTTGTGATATAGAATTGATGCGTCACCAGGTAAAAAACTGGAAAAAGTGATAACACCAGGGTTTGATTGAGAGGTGTTACTATGTCCACTCTTCTTAGGACATTATTAATGAAATAAATAAAAACCCTATAGGTAAATAGACAAAGATGATGATGATTAAAAAAAAAAATAATCTTCCTTTAGCCTTTTTACAGTAGACCTTGATGTTAAATATTATTTTTTGGCATGATGATATGCAGTCTGTTTAACCTCTCAGTACTAAAAGGACTAAGGACTCATACGAAAAAAAGTTATTCACTGAACTTCCCATAACCTCATATCTTTTTCAGTTATTTACGCCTATTCACAGTGGACGCAGAATGCTGTTAGAGTGTAATTATCTCCTTGTGTGAAACAGTGTTAGCGTTTTATCATTTACAGTTTGCCTAGGTGTAAGTTACACGGTCAGTCTCAGAACATTCTCTCAGGAGTGGATTACATGAAGGAAGCTTGAGAATGAAGTCATCAAAGTAGTAAACTCTTAATTCATAATTTGAGTGTCAGTGTCCTGCTTTTGTTGAAAACACTGTAGTTTTTTCCACTGTTAGTGGGGAAAAAATTGAAAATGAGGGGCTTATTTGAACTGCGTGAAAGGGATTATAAAGAAAGGACAAAATAAGTTATTCAATGTTTCATGGTTTGCATCAGGTACCTGCGTGAAAGGGATTATAAAGAAAGGACAAAATAAGTTATTCAATGTTTCATGGTTTGCATCAGGTACAGGCAGTTGGCTGTGCAGTTATGCCCCAGTTGTGCTTTACAATTAATATTGCTTCACTTTCTGCATATGGAACTGAGTGCTCTGCTGTCAACACTACTGGAAGCTGCCGTGAGATTCTGTATGTCATAGGATGTAATGTGTTAGTCTTACTGAGTACGTCAAGCAGATCACGGGTTGAAGAGCAAGATGGTGCTTAATTACTTAATTATCACCTTTTTTTTGTTCACCCTGACCTTGTTACAGTTCCACATTGCTGAAGGACTGCTTAGGGACAGACTGTACTAAGTGCAGATGCTGTCTTATGTCAGTGCTGTAATTTCTGTTTTCTTTTCTCACCTTATGTTGTGAGAAATAATCATCTTTATTACCGTAAGTAGTTTTGGTCTTTGTTTTCATATCACATCTTGGATTTTGATTTGAACAGCTCTGTTTTTTGAAAAAGGGGCTTGGACAGCCAACAGGTGTTGATAAAGGTATGCAAAGAATTTTGTGATGTGTTCAATAGTGTGGCTTTGTCATGGGCAAACTTGGTTGCTGTTGCAAGCTCTCTGAATACACAAAAAGGACTTCTGTATTGCAGGGTTAAGCAACGTGCACATGAAGAATGTGGGTGGTTCTGCTTTTGGGAATAACACTGAGGATGAAGCTATTTTAGACTCACTTCTGAGGAACTAGTTGCAATTGAACAGGTTAGTAGTTAGGATGAAAGTGATTGTGAAAACAAAGATAGCATACCTAGAGAAAGAAAATCTTTAGAACAGTAGAAATTTGGATTAAAAAAATCTATGAAGTTAATATTATTAGTTGAAGTTAGTATCTGTTAGCTGGTATATGAAGAATTCCTTGAGGAAAAGATCTCACTGGGAGTAAAAGAACATAGGTTAGACAGATGGCAGTTTTGAAAAGGGAACATCCTAAAGGCACAGTAATGGTCTGTTTGGTGCTGAGAAGGAGAGCAACATACCAAACATGTATTTACCAGGGCCTTTTCAGTGACCTGAAAATCGAAACAGAATTGTACAAGAACATGGAAGAAGATATTAGGAATGGATATAAAATAGTAACATAAGAATGTTTGGACAAGTTAAGGAATATTAAGGATTCTAGAAATACTCTGAAATCACATTTGAAAACAGGGAAAGCTAAAGGAAGGTATGGCTCCAGTGCCTAACCAAGTGAATAAGGAAATAATGGGTGAAATAAATAATGGGTGAAATAAATGAGGCTGAAATGTTTAATGCCTTTACTTTCTAATTTTTAACTTATTGGTGATCATGTGGTCACCAGCATGATCATAAAGCAGTTTCCATTAACTATTAATGCAATGTAAATAATAGGTCTAGAATATTTAAATAAACTACACATCTAAATTGGGATAATGTGATGAAATTTATAGTAGGCTGGTTGTGGAGTTATCTGAAAAACTCCCTGGATTCTTAGTGTTTCAAAATGATCATAGGGTCCATAGGACTCTACATGAATGGAAGTCATCTGGCACACTTACAGAAGCAGAGGAAGGAAGCTCTAAAATTCTGAACAACTCAGGCTAATGTCGATAACAAGGAAAACTTTGAAATAACTTATTAAGCAGTTTAAAAGCCTCCAAAGGTGAGAAGAAACAGCCCAAGCTGTTCTGCCAAAAACATTATGTCAAAAGCATTCTAATTCCTGTCTTGACAGAATATTAGTTCTAATGGGCCTATTAGGGAGAAAAAGTTATGAATTACTGTGATTGGACTATCATATTCGTATAAGCAAGAAGGGGAAATAGTATCTGTATTAAAGTTAAATGCACAATGGTCTATTCCTGGAGTAGCTCCTACAGTATGTGGAGCATATCAAGTATTATTTTTTACTTCTGTTACTGATTTGATGACAGAATGGGGAAAATATTCTAGTTAAAAACTGAGCCCCAGTACCTCTGTGATTCTTGTTAGTGTCAGGGACTCCAAGTGCGTGAGTGAGTACATCTTTTGCCTGGTTAACAAGTATATGCATTCATGTTGGCCACTCAGAAGACACAGCTAACTATTGATGTCACGCTTGCCTTTTCATGTTGGAAACACTTAACATGGGTGTTTTCCCTATATCAGTTTTTCAGACTCCTACTGATTTTTCACAGAGCTTGTAGAAACTTCGTCTTTTTGGTATCTCTATCCTTCTGTCAAACTGGGTTAAAATTGGCCAATAAATCATAGCTTACTAAGGAAAATAAGCACAGAATGCAATTCCAAAAAAGTTTCAGGAAACTGGCTTTAAAACCGTAACAAGCATCAATCCTGCAGCTCTATTTTAAAAGTGGTGGCAGAAAATCCAGAGGAGAAGTAGCATCATTTCAGTTTACCGGTTGGAAGTTGATAGATGAAAAAATTTTGCAAGTCTACAGCTAAAAGTCTAAGTCAAAGCTGAGACCTGAAACCATGTGAAGATGTGTGATTGATAAGTAGAGTGTACACAAAAGTGTAGCAGGTGAATACCTGATTTTCCTGGTAGTAGATTGGTTGTGCTTGAGAAGCAGATGATTCAGTTCTTTGAAACAAAATCTGATGTCATTTGAGCTTAAAACAAAAATGTTTGATTAGTTGTTTAAATCATGAAGGCTAAAGCAGTATATTCAAAACCAAAAAAAGGGTGTCTTATCTGCCTCCCCTTTCTATGGGGCTTGTCCCAGTCGTAACCAAGTGGAACAACAGAAGAGGCAAAAGGTTCAAGCATAAAAACACGCATATCCCCTTATATCATAGGATAGAATCCCTTAAAATACTATAAAGAGTAAAAGTTATGATAAAAGCAGAAAGGAAAGAAATGAGAGAGAAGAGGAAACTTCTGACATTTTCAAGAGAGCTTGAGAGGGTACTTAAAAAGCGATGTGGAGCTGGGGAAGTCTTAACAGTGCAGTTAAGATGGAGAGGTAGTATAGAAGAGATGTGCAGGGGGAAGGTACCTGTGCATTGAGTAGGTAAAACATGGGGAAATGTTATTCGCTTCAAAAATAGCAGTTCTTTATCCATGTCTCTTTTAACTAATACGTACAACACAAATGACTAGCTAAAATACTGTTTATTCCCCTGTTGTTCTGTAGCTTGTTGGCCTAAATATCTCATGTACATGCCACAAACATAAAACTGTTTACTTCATATTTCTTTGGCAAAACACCAAAGTATTAATGAAATTTGAATTTGTTTTGGCAAGTTGTGCATTTAAAAATTATTTTTACTGGGGTGTTACGGGTTAAATGTACATAACCACTGGAAAATAGTGATAAATGGCATGCTATTTTTACAACAATTTGTCTGCTTGTCTTCTATATCTTGATTATCTGTTATTATTTTTCCATGGGAATAATATATATTTTTTACCACTTGCACATCCAAGTTTTCTTTCCTCCTGCCAAAATAATTGCCACTTGTAACTCCCAAGTTTTTCTGAACTGATTTATACCTTTATACAAGAGCAGCTTGTTTAATGCCCAACCAGTCTTAAAAACACCATTGTCAGGAAATCTGAAGAATATTTTTGGGTGATTGTATTGTTGTCATCTGTTTACAGTAATTTACACTTGAATGACCTATTGATCTGTTTCAGTGGGATCTGGAGTACCCTGTTAGGTGTAACAATGTATCTAAAATAATAGCTTCATGCCATATTATGTGCCAGAAATTGTATCTGATAAAGAAATCTGTATCATAGGATACAGCAGACCTGTGAAATACTGAAGAGCCCCCTAGATATTTCCGTCTTAGATTATCTTGGTCCTGAGTATCTAATTCATGATTTTGTACAATAGACAAGAACAGAGCCAATGATACTGGATGTGCTTCATGTGTCTGCTAAACACATTTCACAGCACTACCTTGATTTATGTACTATTTCCCCTTTTCTAATTCAGAGCTAATTAAAGTCTTTTGACTGCCTTAAAGTACAAACTGCCTTTTTTTTTTTTTTTCCTCAATGGTACTGAGATACTTCAAAAGAAGAAAAGAAAAACCTACACTTATATATTGCCCACATAAACCGCATACCTTATCAGATATGTGAGCTTTTATGTTCTATATTTGCCATCTTCTGCCACTGATAAACTCAGTGCAGACCCAAATATTGCTTTAAAGGCAGTTTCTCTCACCTTTTTAACTGCTACTTGTGTCCCAGGAGAAGATCGCAGCTGTATGAAAAGTAATAACATAGAGGGGAGTATTATTCTGCTTCTGATCTGAATGTTCCTCATGTGTGTATTACACATAAAATATGAAAGTGTATACCGTGAAGTATGTATGTTACATTGCACTTCCACAATGGATTGCCTGGCTATTTTGTCATTAGGTCCAATTCGGTGAAGGCGCTTATTCATTGGCTTTTTTTTTCTTAGCTAACGTGGAAGCCAGAGAGATTGTTCTTCCTCCTGCTCCTCCACTCTGAGTATCTTACTGGTATGTGGATTGGGACTTGACTTGAAGAATGCCTGCTAGGCATTGGCTGTGCTTAGAAGAAGAAATATTACTGGTGACAAGTGAAGGGTTATTCTGATATAGGCAAAATAGCTCAGTGTCCTTTCCAGTACACTGTATAATCCATTTTTATGCCACCTCTGCCAAGTCTGAGAGATAAATATTTTCTTACAATAGAGCTTTAGTGAACCGGTCATTAGAGATATTACTGGACAAACACTTTCAGGTTATCTCTGAAAATTTCATGAACTCTCCAACTGCTAACTTCAAATCTTGAATTAAACAAAAGATCCAAATCTCTTAAAGAGATTTATAAATTTATAATCTGGAAATGCAAATCTTAACTACAGCTATTCCAAATTTGATCTATGAGTAGTGTAGGTTAGGAAGAACAGTTTTAGGAATAAAAGAAGACTATGTTAAAAACAGTAGTCATAAGGGCTTTTTCTTATTAGCTCTTCTTTTATGTTCATTTTTGGTTACATAAGCTCAGAGCTTTAAAGTAATTCTTTACTAGAGAAGCAAAACTTAAGCCAACTTGCCAATTTAAATATTTGATATGAGCTCTCATTTGCTTTGTAATAGTAATTCCTCATGAAGAAAAGGTTACTTTTTGCAAATGGAAATGCCTCATGTTGGTGAACAATATATTAAGGTGGATTAATAGCAGTATTAATATTATGGTGGATCAGGAAAAAGACAGTTTTCAGAAGGGGACTTGAATTTTAAGGTAATGTTTGTAAGGCAGCATATAGTAAAGGAAATCTTAAGTCTTTTCAAGCCATTTTACTGTCCTGACCTGCTGTGTTTCTTCTGGATTTATGGGAGCTAGTTGTTTTTGTGCTTATGTTTGAATAACGTGATAGCGCTCATAAAATGAAATACTGAGATTACTTAGGATGACTCTGTTCCCAGGCAACTGGATTTTGGTGTCAAAATATTAAAGATATCCAGGCTACCATCTTTTAAAAGATTCCAGAATGAATCATTGTATTCATTTTGCCGTTAAAGTTCTGGTTGGGTTTTTAATTATTTTTATGGAAGACAGATGTACTATAATTTCTGCTTGTACTGAACAACTTGTATGTTTTGTTAATATCAAATGGTATGAAGACAGTGTGATCTATAAGAGCTTGTAGGTCTTGAGATTATTTAAAGAAGCAAACAAAACACCTGTCTTGTCAAACATCTAAGTAACCAGGCTGTTCAGAGGTTCTCTTAAAGAAGATTCAAAGAATGTAAGAATGATTTTTATGAAGCTCAAGTAGTGATGTTTTGTCACAATTACGTCTTACAGCAGTGCTTTTCTTTATCACTCCAAAGTTCAAATCCTCACAGAGATTTTTATATGTATCTAAATACACTACTCATTTAGGATCAGGAATTGAGGACTCCCTGCTGTTGCAGTGTGGCGGTTCCGGTCACTGGAGCTTGTTTCACTTCACAAACTAGCCCTTACAGCCAAATGGGGAGCAACACTGTCAGTATTTTCTATTGTTCTTTCTATATACTCAGTATATAAAGGTTCTGGGTTCTGTGAAAGTTCGTTCTGAACTTGGTTTCATGAGTCACTGAGTTCAGGAACAGGCTATGATAAAGGTAGCCATTTGCTTTAGCTCAGCCTTGGTTAACATAAAATAGAAGTATCTTTGTTTTTTTTTCCTTTTACAAGATTGCAGAATAAACACAGCTAAAAAAACTTTATACAGGTACAGATAGAGGACAATGAAAAACAAAACTGTATTTACTAAATATTTAGATTAGCTCTGTTTTTTCTTCTCACTTTCTATGCATACAGCTGACAAGTTGACAGATGTTTTACAGATGTTTTGGAGGCTGATGATCTGATTTTTTTGCAACCTTGTGATGTCAGGTCTCCCTGATGGAAAGGAGTTGCAGTTTAGGGGATCCACACTTTCTAAATTATACCTTGCATATCTTTCATTTAAGGGGATTTACTTCCTCTCTTCTCTTTTAAGAATGCCTTAGTCTTTAATATTATGAGAAATCAATTTCAACTGTTCTTTGCACTTTAGCAGTAGAAGCATTAATATCCATTGGGCATTGGTAGATGCAGTTGTCCCCTATCCAAGTAGGTTAACAACTAGGCAAGCCAAAAATGTATTGTGAAGGCAGTATGACACAAAATGTTATTTTTAATTTTTTTTACTTTTTACTTTTAATTTTTTTAATTTGTTATTTTTATAGTGAACATTATCCAAATGTTCACTATAAGAGTAAAACCTTTCTGTGTATTTCTGACATTTGTATTACATATAAAGATGGACATTGCCAGTCACACCTAATACAGCCATATAAATGGGATTAAGACAAGCACTCCATTACTGACTGTCTTCTGAGGCATGATATGATGGTTGGTAACCAGTCATTTTGGGGTGATACTAGGGCTGAGGTTCTGACTGATTTCCTGAGAGATACTACACTATGTTTACTGAAATCATTTCATTTTAAAGGCCTCCTTTCCACCTAGCTTTTTCTTGGAACGCACCTTTTCTTGCATTCTGTTTATGTACAAGTCCATTAGTTTTATCATTCAGATAACAATGACATCTGCTTCTGTGTGCAAGTAGGAGGCTAATGTGTGGCCTTATGTCTTTCTTCAAAGAGGGATCGAACTTCCTTTGTATTTGGCAGTGAATGTCAGTACTTAAAAAAAAAAAATTACATCAACTTCTGTAATAAGTACTGTAATTGAGTTAACTTTGCGTTAAAAATCTATGTGAAATATTGATATTTTATGAATTCAATATGTAATTGTGTTGTCGATGAGACTTCTGAAATTCAGGTTTGCAGCAGTGGAACAGTTCACCATCTATTCTGATGAAAAGTGCATTTCCACGCTGCAATGTTCACCTCTCTGAGTAGGGACTGATAAAAGTTTGAATATTAATGGAAGGATGAAGACTTAAACTTTTCCAGAGAAGAATAAAGGTATTTTAATAGTCTTTAATTAGAACTCTGAAATAATTAATTCATGCAGTATGTGTCTAAGTGAGTACTAAGAAAACGAGTATTATTCAAGCCATCACTATTATTTGCTGTATTTCTTGTATTTGTTATATAGTCAGTGACTTAGAAACCTACTTTGATTTCTTTCTGAAGGCTTTGAAGTTTCATTAGTTAGTTGCTTAAGGTAACTGTAAATGTTTCAAACTGCATGCTAGCAAATAAGTAAGTGGGAATATAAGTTTTTTCATTATGAGCATGTTGAACTGAAGGTCCATGCAAACTCTTAACCTGCTTTCAAAATTACAGTTGATACATATTATGCTTCTACATTGACTGACTAGTGTAAAATATCCAATAGAACTCATGAGGAGAAAACGTAAGTGGCTATTTCTTCAGTCAGAAGTGCTATAGAAAACTGAAGATTTCTGTGCATACACAGGGCAATGGAATTCTCTAAAGGAGCAATAAGCGCCTGTATTGAGTTAATGAATGAGCTTTCAAATGAGTAAAATTATTCTTCTGGCATGTAAAGACATACCAGTATAAATAGAAATAAAGTGGAAAATATGGAGTTTGGGGTGGGAGGAGAGGGGAAGGTATATTTGTTGTTCCTCAACAGATAAATATAGAGAAGACCTTTCAAAAATGTGAACTTAGGCAACAGTATTTATCAATAATTTAGAGGCAGGGATACAATATTTTTTTTCTACATTTGCAATGCGTTTTAGAAAGAAGTCTTGAAACGGATTTAAATTACAGAAGCAGAGACTTGAGACACTCAACCCTAACTCAGCCCTGTAGTGACACCAGGAGGAAAAAGTAAATCGTTATCTTCTAAAATCACTTTTCTCCAAGCTGGCATCTTGGTCACTAAAAGGCTTTTATCATGTCTTCATGATTAATGCATAGAATCAGTAACAGGAGCAAGCTGATGCCTCTCATATCTGTTCCTACACGTTTGGAAATCTTTTACATTAACCTTAACTGTTTTTTCATATTCATGTACCGCTTCGTTTTGCCCAGATTTTCATATTGTTTTAATAGCTTACCTTTTAAATTATTGGTAATTGTAGTTATACCTTAAGTCTAGAAATACCTTTATATTGTGGGCAACACACAGATATACTCTCTGATACATAGCTTATGTATACTAGATACCCACTTGTGTAATTTTTGCAGGAAAATTGAATAAATTTTCTATATTGAGCATGATCTTGCTTTACTTTCAGCAGGAGAAACAGATTACTATTGGATTTAAAGTATTGTAATTAAGTATGGCCACAAACAAATACGAAAATATTGAGTAGAGGAAGAACAGTGGTTTTGTTTTATACAGCAGGTTTTGACAAGTCCAATAGACTGAGCTTATGTGTATGCTTGAATCTTACTTTGTGCTGCAGTAAGATTACCTTCAATACCTCCACTGTTAAGAACTCAAACGTATGAACTCTGTATGTCGATATTTAAGTGGCTTGGGGATTTTGAAGGATATGATGTTGCTCAGATGACATTAGTGTGTAATCTTCCAAGAAACAGGAGTAGCCTAATGGTATTCCTCTGGCCATCTTTATCTGAATGCCAGTATTGTTCAAGGAGCACCAAAAATGTCTTCCTCTTATAGACTGTTAGTGTTCATATTAGAAGCTTCATACTCTTTCCCTTTCAGTTTTCCTCCTATAAAATTGCTTGGTTAGGGAAGAGTAGGGAAGTGCACTCTTCTGTCTTGGTTGTCTGAGCAGGTAGAAGATTTGAGTCCTCAAAGTATTTTTTAGACTTCCATTCTCCAGATCTCACAGCAGGAAGTAAGATATTTTTTTGGTTTTAAGTTGTTGCTAGCAAAGAATCTCATAATACTTGAATTAGAGAAGATTAAAACCTGGCAGCAGGAGTGCACAGTAAAGGAGATGGACAGTTAGAGAGGAGGAGAGGTTGGGCAGTTTCCACTCTGTCCTGCAGTCCTGAGGGCCCAGAAACCCTTTGTTGTGTTTTACCTCCTCCTGCATCATCCTGAGGTCTCTGCCCTTATCTTCTCCAGGATCCTTTAGCACTTCATAGCCACTGATAACTTAGGCCTTCTGCAAGGAGGAACAGAGCAGAAAGGGCTTTGCAGGAGAAATGAGAGCATTGGGTCAAATAGAATAATGTATAAAATAATGGATGTGATCTAGTGTGTGGGTAAAACACCAAACAGGCGAATGTTGGGTCTTGTGCACAGTCTAAAAATGTATTTCTACTAAATGTATTATTTTTAAAGTGGTGGTTGTTTTGGGGCATGTTATCTAATGTTCTGCAGTGTGCTCACTTATTATTTTAAAAATAGTTTTTGCACTGTAGATTGTATTTATGTAAAGCTCTGCTTCTGGGTGCCCCAATTTCAATATGAAATTTCTGTAAATGTTAAGACTGTTAAGTTTAAACATTGCTTAGCTCCTAAGGTGATATGTATTGAATGCTTCTACAAAAGAAATGGCAAAATTCATTGAAATTCATGATACAACTCAGATATTGCTGCTTTCCCCGATGCACTTTATGAGGTGATGCAAAGGTATTTCCAAGTTCTGTGAAGGAGGTCTAAAGGATTGATAACAGTAATAGCTTTATTTGAGCAGTGGTTAGTGAACAATCAGGTGTATTTTTTGTTTCAGCAATGAACTATTGATAACCTAACTTAAAATAATTTGAATAATTGCCTGAACTTCTCATAATCGTGTAGTATCTTTTTTATTAGCAAATAATCACTGACAGTTTTTCTTTTCCAGCAATGTCTAATGCTTCATTTAATACCTCATAAGCAGCTTCAAGTATGAAACTCCTGGTTTGAGAACTCAAGATACGTGTATATTAGCAAAAAACCCCAACATATACTACTACTTTGACCCTAATATAGTACACGTATTTTAGAATTGTATGAAAAGGCTAGTAATAGGATAAATAGCTAAATTCACATTTTCAGGATTGAAGTATTCCTTGTGGACTAAGAAATTGCTTTAATTTCTCCTCATTTCAAACAGTATAATTAGCGGCTCTCTTGCTCTTTTGAGAGCAACCTTTCTATGTAACTGAGCCAAATAATTCTTTTGAACTTTAAACCTACAGCTGTGACTTACCGGATTCCAAGCCAACCTCACCTTCTGCTTTCCCACACTCACTAATGACGTCCTTAAAAATAAGTAAGTAGTGCAAGTAGAATTTACACCAGTCTGCCTGCCCTGATCTCCAAACTAGTTAAGTGCTGGGAGATGGGTCAACTTGACCATCTGCATCAGATGAAAAAGCACAATGAACAAAGGTAAATGCCGCATACATTTTGATGAAATGACAGCCCAAGCAGTCTTGTTCTGTCCCTGAGAAGCTTCACGTAAACATTGAACAAGAAAGGCAGCAGAGTGGAATGATGAAAAACCTGCTCACGAGAGCCCTCTGGGCAGATGAGCAATTGTCCAACATCACCCTCTGAGACCTCCCGGAGAGGAGAGACCAGAGTCACTACACTGATTTTTGGCCCTCCTTGCCAGTGTCTGCAGATGAGTCAACAAAACTTAATGGTTCATGTTAACAAAGGTTGCTGACAAATCTACAATAATCAGCATGGAAGCTTGACCTCTGTATTTTGCCAAGAGGAGATCATAGACCAATAAAGCCAATGTAGTCTTTGTAGGCTGAAAGCCAGATTGAAAAGGGTCGTGGAAGTCAAAGATGCCAGATGGCATAACAGCTGTTTAACATAAACTTCTCAGTCACCTTCTTCACTACAGGCAGTGTAGACAGGGGATGACAGTTGATAAAATTACCGATACTAAGCTGACATCTCAAATACAGGTGTGTAGCTGATTATTAGAAGAATGCTGGCATTTACTTTTTCATATACTGATGAGAAAAGTAGAGTTGATAACACTCTGATTATTTGATTTTGTACCTGAAGAATAGTTTCATCCAGTCTCATTTTACCATGCCTGTCAGGATATGGTTAAAATGTCCAGAATTCTTGGAATCCATCCATATATTTCTTAGCACTACAAATGCCTTTTTTTAAAATTCTTTTTTAAAATTTCCTGTTGACACTCTAATCTTGAATCAGAAATCTGCAGCTTCCTTTAAGACCTGGATAATTTTATTAATCTGAAGGATATCTGCTGGATACTGCTTTAACTTTTGCAGGTCAGCTGGATAAAACAAATCCATCTCTTTTTCTGCCAAGGTGGAAAACAAGCTGATGGATCATGCCAATGATATATATCTTACTATTTTGCCAAATTAATTAATCCATAAAATTATGGATAAATTATGGGTAAAATCATGTTTGAGATTTTTTTTAAAATGTTTATCTATCACCAATTTTCAAACACAGATGCTTACATCTGAAGAAAGAAATAGTCTAATTTATTCTTCTGTTACTGTGGAAAGTGAACTTCTTACAAATAGATTCAGATGTAAGAGTATTTCTTCTGATGGCCACGGTGAGAAATAATGAAGAATTAGGTGAGATTGAGATGTCTAGGTTCAGTTCAGCCTATTGCAGTCTAAGGTGTTCTGGTCTGCAAATGTCTGTGTGTAGTAGGTAAATAAAGCTATATTGCTGCACATGCTCCAAAAATTTACAGCTCTAGCTGATAGATGCTTAAGGTCATGTAAGAAATAGGCACTTAAACTGTAATTTCTAAAGTTTAAACCTCTTTAAATCTGCTGAAAGAGCAAATCCATTAGGCCTTGTGATCCTCAAGCCAAAATGAATACTGACAAATAGCATTGAGTTCGACCTGAAACGTAGCAAGGGAAGAGGTTTTCCCAGCTCATATAAAACAGTGTATTGATTAGAAAACTTGCCCAGGAAGTGGAAAGCCGGGCTATAGAATTTCCCCAATGTGAGGGAGAAGGGATGATGGGTGTGAAGGTGTCCTACACTGCACAGCCTATGGAGCTACAGATTGGACTGTCCTCCCTGCTTCTTCTTGTAACAGGCTGCTTAGTAGAAAGAAATGGAAACTGGGGTTTGAGGAGTAAGAATAAACTAGAAGAAGCCTGGTTCTTCAAAGAAGTCAGCTCATTGAAGGCAGTCACAGCTTCAGGGATTACTTGTGAATTTTACAGTTAAATGAATACCTAAAATGCATGAGTAGCATTAATAGTGTGGACCTGAAGGCAGGAGGTGGCTCTAATCCAATCTGAAGCCAGACTGATGGCCTCCTAAGGTGTTTAGTTTACTGAATAATAAAGGCCTATGAAGTTCTTTGAATTAAGTTTGGTTTCCTTACAGTTACTTTACTGTAGTGAGAGGATATCTTCTGGAAAATGTCAGTTGTAATCTAAAGTTTTCTAGTGAACGGCAGGCATGGAAATGGAGACACTGTCAGATGGTCTGCATACACTTCCTTATTCATGTGAGACTGGACATAGGTGATACTTAGATACAGTTTTCAGTAAAGAAAGCACTACCCACTCAACCACATTTTTTAAGAGGCATTCTGCTTGTTTCTAGGCATGAATTTACGGAACTCCTCATCATCAAAAAAACAAAGAGATTCCCACATGGAAAAAGGAAGAAGAAGAAGCCTGAAAGACATTTGCTTTCCTGTGTGGAGTGATACAGAAAGGCAGGAAAAAATAGCGACTTGCACTCAGTAGTGAGTGGATTTTTTTTTTCCACCTTTGGACTTCCTTCTAGACTTTACGTTGAACTGTAACAATTGGAAGAGCTACAGATATGTTCTTCCTTTCCTCCGGTTATCAGTGGCATCCTTGCAATAATAAAAGTGAAAAGAGTGATTCACCCTGATGATGCAGAAAGCTTTAATACGCTCCTTTTCCTTTACTTTCCTGTGGAGCTAATAGCTATCAGAAAGGGGCAAGAGATGAGAGCTTTTGCACATGTGCATTTATGTTTTCAGCATTGCCTGTGTGTTCAAAAGAAAAATCACTGTGGGACTCTTTTTTTTATGTGATGATCTTTTGTTGCATCAATTGAGAAAGGAAGTAATCACTTGGGAATAGTTACTTTATACAAGTTCAAAAGACTCCCAAAAGAGAAGAAAGTTATGATTCTCTATACAATACAGCAAATGCCAGAAAAGGTGGGTCATTCTCGCTGCAAGCCATAGGACACGAGGCCAAATTTAACCCTTGTGTAAATTCCACTTGAAGTTACTGGAATTATCAGAGGATGAAACCAGACAGTCATCAATGGACAAAAAATAAGCTATTAAGAGAGCTCTTTTGAATATGTGGCAGTTTCATGTTAGTATACACAAAGGCTATCAAAAGCTATTGACTTGTCAAGCATTACTTACTAACTTTTTTCCCCAACCAAGTGCTGATTAGCTGATTAGGTACATGTTTCCTTTCTGTTCTATAAAAGCAAAGGCTTCCTTACAGTCTGGAGGATATTGCTAGTCCCAACCTAGGTGACCAGGTCTGTTCGTGGAAGGGCGTAGTGCAGTGTGGATCTGAAACATGACAGAGATCTCTAGACCTTACTCTGCTGGGAAGAATAGGTAATCTTACAAACCAAACTTTACTGCATGCATCTACTCCATAATGAAGCTTTGTTCCTCCCTAGTTTGCTCATTTCTGGCTTTATATAAGGCCTACGTAAAGGCTGCCCCAAAATTAAGAGAAGAATTAGATAAAAAGTAAATTATCTGCATACCCAGATCAGAACAGAAATCCAGGGACAAGTAAGGGAGGAGAATACAGTTATGTATCTATGGAGCTGCTATGTCCCCGGTATTACATAAATGAGAGGCCCTGTGGCTTTCGTTATAGACCCTGTTGTTATGATAGGATTTTCAGAGCATGTAGTTGCTTAATTCATATTTTGATTGGAAGCACCAGGATTTTTATCACTGATTTCGAAGTAAACAGAAGTTGCATAACACAAAGTGCAAGGTAGCATACCAATACAATATTGAAGAAAGCTTATTTTTAAATACAGAAAGCATTCAAAACAGAACATATGCATGTATATTTCCGATTGTGTTCAGTCAAAGAATTCTTCTGCTATGAAGTCTTTGATTAAAAGTGATTCAAACCACAAGTAAAATTGCTCAGTAATTACTTCCAGTATCTTTTCACTAGTCTTGTATGTGATCTCAGATAATGCTACACTTCACAAAGTCTTACTCCAGGAGGTCCCCACCACCTCTCTTTGTGTTGGCAGAAAAAAAGATAAGAATGTATTCAGCAGTGAGACTCAGGAGTCTGCCTTCAGACCTGTCAGATACCTGAGTGTTTGTATGTCTGTAGCTTCTGATAGCACCTTTCCCCTTTTGCCTCAGCTTTGGCACCCAAATGGACTCATAAGTACTACCAGCCTCCCACCGGTCAAAGGATTCTAGGGAAGGATTATTTGTATTGCATTTTCTCCCTACTTTTTCTAGAGGAAAAGTGCATTTTCTAGTTCCTTTCATCAGTCTTTTAGGAGTTTTGGCTTTTTCCTGCAAAAAGAGAGCGCTCTATTTAGAATGCCTTTCATAAACAGAACAATGGCTGGTTTATAAAACAAGTAGGTTCAAAATGCTGGAACTTCTTGCTGAGTGTATTCTCCTAGCTGACAGTTTTGTGGCATTCAGCTGCACTGTACAAGCTTTTGAAGAATTTTGCCTGTATTCACATATGTAGTTCTGAATCTTCTCTCAGGTAATTAGTTTTAAATTACTCTGCCACTTTAAATGTCTAGTTTGTTAAGTCTACCTGCTGTAGTTGCTTTAATGTGCAGCGTTAGTAGTCATAAATCTGACGCTGCTGAATGAGCATTAATTGTAGTGGATCACATTCTTTTTTATTAGAGTTTTTAGAAGGCTCTCCAAACTTATGCATGACTATTTAAATAATATTTACACTCGTCACCATTTATTTGTGTTTATTTTATTCTTTTGAAGAAATGAATGTGTTCAGGGAAAAAAATGGTAAGCAAGGAAAGTTTGCTCAAGCAAAAGGTTTTTAAGTATTGAATTTAAATAACAGCTACAAGATTCTGTTGCCTATTTTTATTTGTTTTGTTCTCTTGTAATACTTTCTCCGGTGGCTTCATTAATTTCATAATATAAAGATACAATGTATATTGTACCCTCCTCTGTGTACTAATTACCAGCTTGCAATAAATTTGGCAAGTTAGTTTGATAAAATCTTCAGCAATTATTTTGATTTTTGCTATTGTTGCTCTACAGTTTTTGTTAGCTACAGAAATGTTAACATATTCCCTAGGGTTTCCAGAAAACCATTAGTCCTGTACTTCTGTATGCGTATTCTAGCAAAGGGTCTCCAACGGTAATTTTGAGTGTTTGCAATTTTCAACTCAGCTGGTTGCAGAGCATCCACAGTGAGAGGAATGAAGCCAGTACTACAATTTACAATAAGAACACTCCAAACTCCTTGAGGATTGAATGTAGTCTTCCTTAATCCCTGGCTTTTACTCTGGAGTATGCAATACTGTTTTCATTAGGCAAATGCAGTATAAATCCATCCCAAAAAGTGGTATAATGGCGTTTGTTTTTATTTGGTTGTTTTGGCAGCTTGATCTTTACATACTGTCTGCATTCGTCAAATGAGAGCATCATTATATTTCTTGTATGATTTTGGAAAGTTACTTTCTGGTTTTGGGGAAACTTCCTGTAATTGACATCTTACCACTTGTGGCTCTGTGGTTATCTGTAATACAAACTAGTGTCAACTGTGCCCTAGTGATCAGACAGTGAACTGGCAGATTGCTAATCCTTTCTCACTTGTACTGCATTTCCTCCTACCTCGGTGATTATAAGGTTTATTTCCCTGGCTCAATAGCCATCATTTAAAGAACTAAATTATTTCTTGGTATCACAATGCTCATTGGACTAATTGTATGGGGGTTTCTTCTTCATTTTACATGTGGGAAAATAAACGACAATTAAGTAATTTACTTTAAGACCATAAACTGTATTTGTTGCTTCTTGCTAAATACAATAATGGAAAGCTTCTATTGCCTGTATGTGTATGTGTAAAATTCATTCAGATTGTTACTCTGTGCACGCACGTAACATACAGGCCAGTTACTATGTGCTCAGAGACATTAATTTTATAGTAAGTTGCTCATATGATCACAGTTAGTCACTGGAGATCATTCTGTGCTTCTCTGGGGCTGAGGTTGTTTACAATGAGCAATGGGAAAGCGCTAATCCTCCCTCAGAGCTCTCCATCTGCAGAAGCAGATGACTGTTCATTTCAGAAATTTGTCCTGATACAGGGCAAAGAGCACATCTGCTTAATCACCCAAATGGCCCATTTTTATAAATGGATGCTTTCTTTTATAACTGTCATGCACACATACAAATACGGACACAAACTCCACTGTAGTTTCAGTGATTGATTTCATTATTTTAATGGGTGATAATCCACATTATGGAATAACACGGATCTTTTAGGGTAAAGCTTTTACAAACCACTTTATTAAAATATGCTACTTAAAATAGTAAGAGAAAACAACAGAACAGTTACTATTTAACACATATATATATATATATATATATATATATGTATGTATTCTGAATACCTGAACTGACAGGCATCTAGCAACTCTTTATTGTAAAACATATGCAAAGAAAGAATTATATATGTAGCAGATACTATCCCTGACCCAAACAGGAGAACTCTATAGGTAGAATCCTTTGTTTGAAAGACTGCTGGTAGAAGCACTGTCCCAGTACCCTACACGCTTTCAGTACTTCATGCTCAAAAGCAACTCTTTTTACCTGCAGGAACAATGGAACAATTTTATGCATACAGAATTAGACTGTGCAGTTTTCTTGTTAAGCCAGTACAGTTTTTAGCAGCAGATAGCTACTGGGAGAACATACTAAAATAGAAGTGGTATGGATTTCTGAAAGAATTCTGGAAGATTTTCCGTATATTGGACAAATATTACAGTGCTGGGCAGTTTTCATATTTTACGAATTACGACATTATTTCTCTATTGTGAAGACAGGTCTCAGCCCTAAGCAATAATAGAGCCTCTTAACTACAGCAGTGAGAGAGGCTACATGGAAAACAGTTTTCTATACTGTGAAACTTTTCAAGTTCTCCCCTCATCTTTCTTAAGGACTGAGAAAAAAGGCTTAATGAGCATGTGTGAGAGTGTGCATAGAAGTTGATTTTTCAGAGGCAGAGAAGAGGAATATAGAAGTGAAATAAGATGAGACAAGTGTTTAAAAAACCCAACCAACCAAAAAACCAAAAAAACCCAACCAACTCAGACACACCAATGTGTGATAGTCAAGTACCTGTGCTGACATCCCAAGTCAAGCTCTTACATTGTCACCACAGTTTGCCTTCTTTCCTGGTGGATGTTGTGTCAAAGCTGACTGACTTTGACTGAAATGTTTCAGTTTTTTAAAACCTGGCATTTTTCCGACAGCCACAGTTTCATTCAAGGTTTTCCATTAGGAAAAGAAATGGTTCAGTGATGAGCTTCTAAGCGTGGACTCCACAGTATCTGTCCTACAGCACTGGTGAGGAATGAGTAGCAGCTACATAGGGCTCCTGGAATGCAGCATACCCACCAGCGCTCTGATTGTATTCTGTGTGGCACGCAATAATGTAGAAATACCATAACCTGATGAATATTTTATACCTTTCCTTGTATAAAATATTAATTTGGTTATTCATTCACCTTTAATGAGCTAAATTAGAATCACATTTGAAACATCGTTTAAAACATTATCCACGTTTACTGTCTTATAACATAAACACCTGTTAAAGATTCCATACATCAAGTTGTAGACCACATTTTTCTTCAGATTCCCCTCCTTCCCTCAGCCCTTCTGCCGAGTTAGTGATAGTTGTTATCTTATATTTGGCTTAGTTATGTGAAAAATCGTAAGTAGCAGGAAGAGCTATACAGAAGTGCAGTTGAGACTGTGGAAAAATGCAAGAACAAGTTGTCATTCCTATTCCTCCTACTTCAGTCTGGAGCAGATGCACAAAACTTCCTCCTTATCTACTTATTGCGGTCACAGCGTGAGACCATCTGACACGGCCACTCCAAATGACAAGGAGGCCTGGCTTCGTTCATTAGATGCAACCACAATTTAGACTCAGGTGGTAATACAGAATAAAAGCACTCATTTTCCATCAAGCATACTCAAAGGAATGTGGAAAGTACAGGATGAAATTGTCAGAACAAAATGAAGTAAAGTGAGGAAAAACATAATGGGGAATGGAAGAGTAATCAAAAAGAATGAGGGGATGCTAGGTAATTGTCCAGGTAAATGGCATCAGAATGCGAAAGGGCATGGAAAAGAAACAGAAAAGAGTAATCAAGAAGATGAAGGAAGCGTATGTTAAGACATAAGACATCAAGTAGAAGTGTTTAAACATTACCTGTGCATTCTGTCAGATATATCTGAAGGGGAGTGTTTTATGCAGTCATATTTTTAACTTTATGACTTAGTAATTACATAGCCTGACTGCCTCAGAAAAGTGAATTAAAATACAGTATTTAAACTACTATGAACTGCTATCTCATCTGCCAGGTGTTAGGCATTTCATAGTAGCTCAAGGACTCTATTTATATATATTATATGGCTTTAAATATTGTACAGATGTGAATACAATCACATCATTTTAAATGTGCACATTCAATGAGGCATCTGCGTTTTTCACAAACATCATAATTGCATAAAAGAGGGAATTGTGAATGAATCCTTGGATCTGTGATTTTAACATAAATATGTGGTAAATATTGTTAGCTCTCTATTAAAGGGGACACGGGCTAAATACAATGAGTGTTGAGAAGAGGTGTAATTTCCAAGTGTTTTGTTTTAAATATCTAATCAGCATGGAAGATTCCATCTAAATCTCAGCAATATGAAATGAATGGCTTTCATTTTATCTTTCTGCTACATTTTTCAAAGTGCAATACATTCTACTAAAAAAAAAAAAAATCACCCCTCACCCCCAAATTCCTAACCCTTGTTCTCCAAGAAATGGCTTTCAAAATCATATTTTTATTAAAAAGATTGAGTTGAATGCAATTCTAGCTTAGATAGTTTCTCAGGGTACAGTTCTGTAATGTAATGTATTTGGTGAAGAGAAATGGGCACCTTTATAAACTAATGAAAATAATTAAAATGCAGATACTTGTATCTTTCAGGAGTGATTCACATTGCATTGCTATCACCTGGCAGCCTCTCGTAGGCATGGGTGGGATGGAGTAGCTACTTGCTGCCTCCCACCTGAAAGAAGACCCTGACTGCACCCGCAGCTCCTTCTCTCAAATTCTGTTTTATGCTGGTACGTAGCAGTTGGGCTGTTGTTTCACCTGGAAGGTGTATCCCTCCCGGATGAGAACGGTGTGTTTCTGTGTGATCCCTTCTCTTTGGTCTGTTCTGTGTTGCTTATTTACTCCGGGTTTGTACTGGAATGGAATAGGCAGAAGTACATGGTTAAGTGGTCTCAGATGGGTAGTTCCTCTGTGCTATAACTTGGCCATGTCAAGGGAAGGTCAAACATTTATTCAAACCATCTTCAGTGGTTTTAAGCCTAATCCTACAACCATTTTGTTCTGAAAGGGACTAGATGTGTTCATATTGTCAGCTACAGGAAAGAAGCAGATTGAGGTGGTTTCCTTGCCTTTTTTAGCAGTTAGTTGTGATCCTCCGGGAGAGACTCTATGTCAATGTTACTGCAAGTGTAATTGCTATGTAATTACTGTGTTTATTAAATACGAAGACAGCATGACTGACTTTATACTCAAGAGCTGACTTCACAGTGCCACAGACATGCCCCTTGTTGTGCTGGGTCACACTGTTCAAACAGAAGATGTTTGCTGCAGAACTGATCTTTGGCCAATATACCTGTCTTTGTTCTGGGGAGAGGGGCTTGGACTAAGCTATATGGGAAGTGTAGTTTTATTTGGTTTAAAAAATCCCATTGACTAGGAATGTTTTCTCATGATGTAGTGATACGTAATGATACATTTATACTGGCAAAGCCATCTTCATTGAGATCAGGATTTTCAAGTGTAGTTTATGTTACCAGCAATGCTTATCAAAATACATAGTTTTAAGAGTTTAAAAACATTAATAAATTATATATCTCAGTTTTTCCATAATTTACATTCAGGACTGAATGTTGTCAGAGCATATTTTTGAAAACTTGATTCCTAGCTAAAAAATAGCTATAATTTGGTAACTAAATAAACACACAATTTTTCTGACATGCAAGCAGCATAATGTGAGACATGTTTTATGACTTATATCGCTGTAGCTCCAAGGATAGAGCTATGGATCAAGTTCCTGAGGAATTTGTACCTAAAACCTATACCACTACCAGTTCAAGATTATTATATTCATACATCTGTTTGGTTATTTTGAGCAGAGAATACAATTCCAAAACACCTACAGCATTTTTATTGTGAGTTAATTTTTTTTTAACAAATTCAGCACATCTTTCTGAGGAGAGAGTTATTATTACTACTGTAAAATCATTTAGAATGCATTTGCATGGCTTAATTGACCTTGAATAATGCAAACTCTTCCACTCCGACTGACATGAGATGGAAGGAAAAGGCAGTGAGACTTGCATAATCTTCCTATTAAATTCAAACTGCCAAAATGAAAGGAAAACTGACTTAGAATTTGCCTCTAAATCACTTTCCTCTTTCTCCAATGACACAAAGATACAAAAAGAATTTGGTAAGCCCTCGGGAAGGAACAATCACGCTTAGTTTCAAGATATTTAATAATGGCTGACATTTTTCTATAGCTTGTGGAGCTGTCCTTTATAAAGATTACGGTTTCAGCAATGGTAGTCCGGTTATTTTAAGTTTATAGCAAATTTTAAATTATTTTTTTCTGTTAGAGATTGCTACTCACCGTCCTATTTCTCAGTGCATCATACAGCAATGCTGAGTTTTATTGAGAGACCTAAGCAGCCTTACTTGTTGATTTGCTCACCCATCTATCCACAATGTGTAAACCAGTCCTTTCCACAACTCTGTACAAGATGCTCGTGTTTCTGTCTAACCTGTGATGATAACTCTGGTCTTCAGCTAAAATTCTTCTTCAATACTTTCTTTGTAACCTTCATTTCTTCATGCTGTTGCTTTTCACTTGGTGGCTTTATGTAGTTACCTTAGATATTTTAAAGAGACATTAAAGTTATGTGCAATATTTCCCTTTGGTGCTGGTGGAAAAGAGCTTCTGGTTGATGACTTCTCAACTGTCTTTCCTCAAATGCCCCCACCGTGTTTTGGGTTGGTTTTTTTTTGAAAGCACATATTTTCCTATTTAAAGTCTGATAGATGGGGCCTACAATTATATCTCAGAAAAAACCACACAGCTTTACTCTGATTGAATTTTTTGTTGGATTTAGTGAGTTCTGTGGATTGCTTTTCTAATTCTGAAGTTGTGATTGCCTTGGGGCTACATTGCTTACAGTGATTCTAAGCACATAGGTACAGTTGAACAACAATAATCCAAATGTAAGAGTTACTAGAATGCATGTTACTAATCTTTGTCGCACAACTACAGTATCTGTGGAGTGAATTGCTCTTTCTTCTTTATTCTGTATTACAAGCCTACCTCTTCAGCATAGTGTTTCCTGCTTGATGCAGTCTGAATATGTGTTTCTAGAATTCTCATATTAATCATCCCTTGATGATTAACTTCTGGTTTTGTTTCCTCACGTTAGCAATATTTTTTTCATTGCTGTCTTCTGTGGTCTTGTAGGGGAATAGTATCATTTATTGTATTTCCCTTGATACCAGCTCCATTTTTATAGCATCAAAAGCCACTGGAGAGTCTGCAGAAAATGTATGGCTCCATTGCATGAAAAGTGTGAGAAAAATCTTAAATAGCTGATTGGAGTTGTCTGCGAAGTTACAAAGCTTCTTCAAATACTGGAGTTTCTTTGCAAAGGAGCTTCCTTTTCCACTTGTCTAGCCTTTTTAGAAACTTGGGACTGTATCGGGGTTTCAGAGTGTACTTAGTGGTTCACTTCACAGTCCTTGTACCACAGTTCTCCATACCAGAGGCTGTTTGGGACCGTGGAGCAGCAGAAATCTAGTGGCGTTCCCATTTCAGGAAGAAAAACTCAGAATCCCAGCACATATGTTAATTTTGCTCTAGTACATCTATTTATTTTTCCTTTTAGTTTGTTGTATTTCTAATTTTTGTGAGTCTTCCATCATCCTTTTGCTGACATTTCAGTAAATGTTAAAGAACAAAGATTAAAGAGCAGCCAACGCAAGTGTGACTTTAATTAAACAATTGAACCAGGGTATTTCATTCTGAATATTACTGAACTTGCATTATCTCACATTTCATTGATTAACTGCATTTAAATGTAAATTTTGATTTCACATAGCCTATATTATTTTTAATCAAGATAACCTTGTCTTAAAATATGGCAATTTATTTCTGAATCAGTGTTAGTGAGAATATAGTATTTACTCTAGATTATTTTAGCATACTACTTGGATGAAGGAAAAATATACTTTGAACTATCCACATGTTTTTTTCCTCTCATAGATGATGTAAGGCCTTCTGGCAACGTTTCTGGATCTTTAAGCAAATACCATGAGTCTGTGTAAGGTATATCTGTGAAGTACAAGTAAGCATTGTATGGGACAGGAGGTTGAAATTATTGCAAATTCAAGTATCTGACAACTTCCTTATCGCATAAAAGGAAAGCATTTTTAATATACGTAAATAAATGGTTTGTATCAGAAATGGTGACCATTCCAGTTCAATATATGCAAAGCAATACATTTGACTTCTCATTTTAAAACAGCAGGTTTTATTTGAAAGTTGATCTAGCCTAAGAAGTATTTGAAATCCCAAAGAGATAAACCAACTTCTTTCAAATAGAATGACATTTTTAGCATTTATTTAAAATTGTTTGGAATTTTGCTTATTTTTTGCTTTATTAAAAAAACACAACTCTAAAATATTTCAATTTTAACCAGTTTATTTCTTCTGTCTTCTTTACCACAGTACTCCATTCTATAGATTATGGTATTATATGCCACAATATAAATCAGTTGCCTGGTTTTGCGACTGAATCAAAAGAGTCCATTCTTGCTGTATTTAATGAAAAAAAACCTCTGCAAATTTTATATTGTGGTTGCCTGGGAAAAGCAATCAGGATCAGTAAGGGCAGCTATTTCCTTCAGTTCTTTTAAAAACAGGTAGAATGCAGGCATCTCACTGCCACTTGTGCATTTGAAAATACCAAAAATACTGAGCACATGAATAGTAAGACTGGGTCAGTACATTTGCTTTGTGCCCTTGTTCCCCCCTGTTCAAGTTGATAACAGCTGATATCAAAGCTCCAGCAGCCCTGAAGCATATCACTCCATTTATGGCCAGTCTAGCAAAATTAATCTTTTCAAACCTGAGTTTAAGGTTAATCTATTTCAAGTACGCTCACTTGTGGGTTAGTGCAGCCTCTGCATCTTCTCCAGCTGAGTAAAAAGTAATCTCACTTAGGGTATTCGCACTTGGAACTCAACTGGGTGTTCATGCATTTGAAGCATCTGTTGATGCTGTACGCTATTTGGTGTGTACTTGTAAATTATTTGATAAATATTGAGAATTTCTTTGCAACATAGCTAGTCTTTTTAAATTTCGGACAGGGAATGCTCATACCATCAGACTAGCTCAGTGAGAACCATGTTACGGTTGATGGAAACCATTCAGACTAGGCCGAGGGGATGGCTATTAACCACCTTTGTTTCTTTTAAAGTACATGGTAGAGTTAGCCAGTCAGGAAGCCTGCATACCTTGCAATACACTTGAGACAAAACAATTAATGACCTCTTGTTTAGTTGGAGTAAACAGAGTGAGCAAAACCAGTGTATCATAAAAAGTAAACAAAGTTAATAAAATAATTGTCATATTAACAAACTCAGCTGACAAACCATGTCAGCAATTGATAATGTATGATTAAGAATTGAATGTCAATGAACTGCAATAGTGTAGATAAGATTTCAGTTTAAGAAGCAAATAGCCTGTAAAAGTCTCAAACCAAAAGTGAATGTATCTTTTCTAAGCTTGATCTGTATATCAAAGTAAATGTGAAAGAACGTTTACAGAGTGAGAGTCTCTAAGCAGGGTTTAGTTATCCATACATCAAGAACAACTCGGACCTTATGATGGACTAGTAGCTCCTTGCCTGGTGGTCGAGGTATCATAGGACCATACCAGACTTTCTGAATGGCAGTGGCATTAGGGTATTAAATAATTTTTTCTAAGAACAAGAGCAAACATTTACTTCTGTTACACTTTCAAGTGTACCATTTTGTATGCTTAGTTTGCTACTGTGTCTGAATTCTTAGCCTTGCTCATTAGGCTGTAGCACCAAGGTCAGCTATATGACGTAGGCCTTCTCTAGGATATTGACAACCTTGCTGGATTTAAGTTGACTTTACTTTTTACAAGTGACATCCCACCAAACTGTAGACATTGCTTTTGTTTCAACTAGACTAGTAGCTTATTATCCTTATTATCATTTTTACAGCAAATGGAGAAGAATAAGCACTTCTAAGATATAGTTCATCTCATCCTAAGGTAGATGTCTGAAACAGGACACCTACATCACACAAAGTGCCTGTTTATCCTCTACAATTTTAAAGAAAGCTCAGGGTGATTAGCTCAAAAACAGATGTCTCTAGTGCAACAGTCTAAAACCAGGTGAGGTAAATCCTAATATCCATGGGCAGCTGTACTCTCCCTTAATGGCTTTAAATAAACAGACTCTCTTGGCAAATGTATAATCACTTCCAAAATATTTATCACCCTACTAAGAGCTTTGACTAGAGAGGGATGTATTTTTTCTGCTTTGAATGTTTAGCTTCTAGTTTTACAATACTAACTGCACTGGGATGACATCTGTAAGTATCATGTTGTTTTATGTAAGATTCAAGTCTTTCAGTAAACCAATTTTTAAAATACATTCTATCTGCTTTTAAAGTCAGTCATCTTTTAATAATAATCTTGTCCCATCAGCAATAATTCTGTGAAGATCTCTAAAAATCATAGTTTTTTTCTTCTGTGCAGGAGCTGTGCTTTCATATATATGAAGTGATGAATAAAATTCTCCCTTAAATCTAGGGGTTTTGGCAGCTTGCTATTAGAAATTCAGGTTCTTGCTAACTCACAATGAAAAGAATAAAAATAAGTTAGAGGTTTTCCCGCTGAGAAATATTTCTAGTGTCAGTGATGAAAGGATTGTTCTCAGGGAACTGCAGAACAATTGTCTTGCAGCATTTTTTTAAAATTAAGCCTATTTTATTGGCCTTTTGCACCTCAAAAGGACCTCTCAGATTACGGTGGGTTGAATTCTTGTCATACTGTGATAAATTCATGTGGTCTCATTTTCACAAGCACTGAACAGACACTGCTCACGTTGAAATCCATGAGAGCTGCATGAAATACTGCTTCTACAAATGCAGGCCAAAAAGTTGCAGTGCAGCCTTATCATGCTTAGGTGAGTTTGTGGGATTTGAATTTTTCTCTTAAAAGTCTGTAGGCTAAACCACTTCAGGTTAATGGGAATGCTTGAGGATGTTGTGACATGCCTCTCTAAGCACAGTGTTATACATGCTCATGCTGACACATGCGCACGTGCACGCACACAGACAAGGTGCCTAGTCTTTCGAGGAGCAGAAGCCCATCTCAGCATTCACAGTGATAATATGCACACTCCTATTGTGATGGTAAATATGGCCGCCACATCTCAAGGAACACTTTGTCAGTACATAAATAGCCTTCCTATCGGGTTTATATGGAAAAGTATAGCAATGATGGGAAAAAATTATAAATGTTTGTATAATGTACAAATATGTTTATATATGTATAAATGTACTATAAATATATAGTAAAGACTTAGCAGTCAGTAATTTCAAGCTGGCCGTAGAGTAACTGCTGCTGCTATTAGTAGCCCGCAGGGTCACTTCCATTTTGTATTGTCTTGAAACGTCTTCAAAAGATCCAATGCTCATTAGCTTTTGTTTTTAATATTATTACTACTTTTCAGTGGCCATTTACACCAGATGTTTGCTCCTGTATGTATATACAGCTATGTGATTGCAGCATTGGATTGCTGGGAGCTACGCAATATAACACATTTAATTAACACCATTTTAAATGTTCAGAATTACATGTGCCCTAGTTCCTTCTTCCTCCATCTCTTTCACTGCTTCCCAGGACCTATTCTTCATGAATAGGAAGGGAAAAAAACAACTAATTGAAGGATTTTCTTGGATATTTGATAGTTTTCCTCTTGTTTACAGACAGTACTTACAAAGTCATTTCAATTTCTCCATAAATTACAAACTGACATAGATTGTCTGATGAAATCTTTGCAAGCAATATGACAGTAATGTATATAGCACTTTATGTGGTTTGAGAAGAGCAGTACATCTGGGAGGAAAAATGTTTGCTTCTATTGAGAAGGATATGCTGTGATGTGGTATAAAGATTTTCTAAAAAAATAGACTTCTTTGTTGTACTTACAAGAAGAAAAGCATTATTTTATTTTTGTTTTCTCTATTAATCTTACATGCTGTACTTAGTCTGTCAAAATCTCCTTTTAGAAGTATCTGCATGACCAGTGAAACATGACACATGAACCATGAAAATCAGACTCATGTGTACTGAGTTATTTTGCGGTATTGGTGGTTCTTTTGTAAGTTCAGCTAATAACAGCTTCACAGGTCAGCTTGTGGGTTATAATTGAGTTAGATCATGTCCTTGTGGCTTTAAAACAGCAGATCATCCAGGGCAACGTTAACAGCTATAACACTTGCAACACACTAAAACTAGTCATGAGTAACTGTAGTTTCATCTATTTTGAGTAGTGTCTTATCTATGAAGGTGCTACAAGTTGTTAGTTTAAATGTAGGTATGTAAGTGTATTTAAATATATGTATTTATAGAAATAAATCTTTATAGGTAGATATCTTTACACATGCAGTTACCTCAGATGGTGTGAATTTAATCAATATACTGCAAAGCTTTACTTATTTTGAATGAAGATGGAAGAATCTATTGCAGGTTTAGAAAAGAAAAATCATATTTTGACAAACAAAGGATTATATTTAATTTAGGCCATGCATGGAAAATATGACTTTTTAATGAATGCAATATGAGATCAAGGAAGGGCTTCCTGCATTCCACAGAAGCAGCTCTGTTTCTCATCTGTGATACTCTTAAGGACCAAACGAGGTTTCTGGCAGAAATAAGCTTTGGGCCTTGTTGAAGTCCTTCCCTTCAGTGAAGTTCGGTTCATATGACCAGTCTTAGGGATTTCTATGGATTAGTTTCACTAGTTCTCACAGATGAGTTTCGCTGGTTATTTCTAGGGAAGCACTGCAACGCTGCCTCCAGACTTCGCTCCCAGTGCTGTAGTGAACCTGTAGCGCAGCTTGCTTAGCAATGAGAGCTTTACCTTGAAAAGCAGAAATTGCAGTGTTAGTGCTCCAGGGTGGGACTTCATTACGCTGCCAGAAAAGGGGAGTTGGATCATTACCGTGATGTACGACACGTCTGCTTCCAAAGTAGTACCTGCCCTGCAGGCAGTGGGCACGCCAAGTGTCATTTGCCAGTGTGCCTTCAAACCAGGATTGCAGCCTCTGGTTTTGTGCAGCTTTTCTGAGGCAGGAGCTGCCGAGGTTGACAAAATGCCCAGGTGATCGTGTCCCAGAAGGTGACAGTGCTGACAGTTCTGCCCCGGGGCCTACAGGACCTCCAGGCCACCAGTGTGGCCTCCAGCGCCCACCCCGGCGTGTCAGCCTGCTGCAGCGGGGATGTCGCGTCTGCCAGGATGGTTCATCGGTGTAATATTGGGGTCTTCCGCTTCAGACAAAGCTCCACATACCTAGCTGTGATGGAAACAGAAGTTAAATCATTGCAACAAAGAAAAGGGTGGTTGTAGCTCCTACCTCGAGGGACAGCGTGGTCTGGGTTTGTACGCTGGAGCCAGAGCTGCGTCACTGTAAGCAGGAGGTCTTGCTGGGCTTTGGATGCTGAGCTGTGGGGCTGATGTGAAAAAATATCTGCTGTGAAGTTAGAGGCCTGCCCTGGAGGCAGAATTGTCTGGTAGCAGAGATGAAAGTTGCTGCTGCTCTTTACTTGTAGTCGAGCATCCTGCCCGGGGGGTAGAGGCACACAGCGTCACTTCCAACACGACAGTAGCTCCTGGAGGCCATGGTGCGTGGCTGCCATGCCAAACAGTCTTGCAATGGAAACTATTTCCACGGTAGGGGTTTTCCAGAAGTACAGTAGGAAATATTCAGCAAAGGAATACATTCTTGGTTCTGTTGAACCGTGTAGATGTAGGCAGACATGCCTCTACACACGTGCTTCCAATTTTCAAAAATTCTGGAGAGAAAAAGAAACATGTCTCCCCCATCCCATCTCCAAATATTTGTTGTCTTTGTATTTATCAGGGCATTACGCTTGCTCGTAGGCTCACCCTGTCTTGCATAATGTGAACTTTGTTCCGTTATGCATGTGACTTTACTGAAAAAAATGACAAGTTTGAATGAGGGATATTTATTTCTCACTGTATAAAAGAGGACCTCATTCTGTCCCTCTTTTGGTTTTATGACCTCTGAGGTCATGCTGGATATTGGAGATATTTGTATGTAGACTGCTGAGGCTGAGAAGAATTAGTTTGTCTTTATTACGTGGTCTGTGTTTCACAAGAAAAAGCTTGTGAGGGCATGACTCTGCTGCTTTTAAGGTAGAGAAGAGAATAAGCTTTCCTCATCTCTCAATGCATCTGTAGGATAAGGGTGCAAAAATCCTTGTATTCCAGTTTGCTTTTATTGGCATACCATTTTTGTGGGCAGAAGTCCTCAGATTACCTGATTAACTGTTACTTTGCTTTTGTGAACTGAAGAAAAGTAAACCATTAAGAAATGAAACATAGACAGGAGTTAATTTTTTATTTTTTTATTTTTTTAGTTTTAATATTACAAATTGATTCAGTCAACTGAAGATACAGACTAGATTTTTAAAAAGGGGTCTGTTTATTGTTTTGGCTGTTCCATTTGCATTATTTCAATGAAGTTTTAATGAAATTGCAAAGAAGTAACACTAATCTGGATCAGAATGTTTGATTTGAGTGTGTATTTTTAACTTGGAATCTGTGCCTAATACTTTTGATCACGGCAGTGCAGGACTGAGCCCTGTGGTTTGAAATTAGTCAATAACATTAAGATCAGAGTTACAACATCTTTTGTATCATCTCCTTGCTGAAGTCATAGAAGAATTGTAATAACTGTCTAGGTCTATTAACAAAAGAAAGCAGTTAAAAGTAGGGTGAATTGTGCTTTATACAATACTCCATGCATATGTACTATAGGCTTGTTTTCAACATATTAGGGAACATATTTGCAGATGCAAATATATTTCAGTATTTTTTCATTGGCTGCTAACAAAGAAGCAAATCTCTATTGTAACAAAGGGAATTATTAATGTTTGAAAGTGTTTGAATTATCTTTGAAAAATTTTCTCAGGCTTGACTTTGAAGAATGACTAAGAAAGGTATTGTTTAAGTGATGGTTCCTTTATTGCCAGCCAAACAATTAATTGAAGTAGCAGGTCAGCCAAGAGAGACAGTAAAGACAGATATATAAGAAATACAATGTCATTTTAGTGACAATGTAAGGAAGAAGCAGAAGGCATATGTAATTCATACATTTAATCATAAGGCATTGCATCACATGCTTTGTATGTCAGCAGTCCTGAGGCAGTTTGTCCTCTTCCAGTAAGATGACTTTCTGTAGTGCTGTAGGACACTGGGTCCCAATTGCCATAGGACTGAGCCAGAATTTAGCGAAATACTCAGTACTAGAGCCGTATAGGGGATCTTACTTGAGTGTGAAATACTGGTGTTGGGGGGGGGGGTTTTGCATGTAATAATTTAAACTGTAAGTAGTGCTATTTCAGAGATAAGAAGGAAAACATGAGATGGGCATTTAAGTAGGGGCTGTTCTACTGGAGAGAACTGAGTTCTCTGCAAAAACATAGTTCTTAACATCTTTCACAGCCCTTATATAACTTAGTAAAACCGTAGTAAATGATTCGTTAGATTTTGTTAATGGTTTTAGCAAGAGCCGAAATAGCTTTTCAAAAAGAAGAAAAGATCACCCCCAAAATTGCCGGCTTTGTGTACAAGCAAGTATGGGGTTTTTTTCTGCTCTCTACTTCCACCTGCTGAAAATGTTTCAGTCTCCAATCTAATCAGCTCTTTACTCCTCTTCAGACCAGCTGTAGGAAATCAAATGGAGATGATAGTGTGAATCAAGTTCAGGAAGTTTCAAATCTGATCAGAGTATCTGTTTGGCTACATCTTACGTCAATGCCTACAGTCGTAAGTTTCTAAAATACAGGAAATTACACTCTTGAAAATTAAGTGTTCAAGTGATGTATCTCCATTAAAAAAAAAAAGTTTTTTTTCTTTTTTAACTAGTGATATGATGCTGCTCTGCATCTGTGGGTATGTTACAGCATTCTCTCCATGCATATTAAAATGATAAATGATTGTTGCCTTGTCAGTAAGGGAGCATGAGGTTTGGTTAGCATGTAGGAAAATATTGTATTTGCTTCTTAATGTTGGATTTATACTTTTCTCCTTGCTCATGAAACTCATTTGCTTGGTTTTAACTGAAACTTGAAATCCTCATCTAAATTCAGGACTCTAGTATCATGAATTATTGAGAAAGAAGAAAGTTGAATACTGTGAGACTTGTGATAAAGTTACAGTGCCTGTGACTGTAAGCTAAATTTCTAGAGGACTGTTTCTAGATAAATGTTTACTATATTACTAAATTTATACTAAATAGATTTCATAATTGAGATTATTAATTTATATGAAAAGGCTTTAAAAGCTTCTTCTGTAAGTGATTTTGGCATGGAAGTGAATATTGACACCAAAAGTCTGTTTCAAGATTTAACTGAAACAGTCATTGTTAGAGCTGTTATTTAGATTTGTTGCATCACAGTCCTAAAAGGTGGATGAAACATGTTTAATCTCCTGTACATGTATCTGCATTTCGCTAAACCACAAATGTCATCAGGTGTTTTTCAGCATGTATGTCTAAAAGGGGATGTCAGATATGGGCATAAATTTACAGTTTGATTTATCTCATAGAAGTAGCTTTTTCATTAACCTTTGCTAGTAGAGAATTGATGCGGTGCTCGATATGAGGTATCACCTTAGTGTTACATGTTGTGAAGATACCCTTTTTGCTGCTGTATTATTATAGACCGCTGCCTATCCAGTAGTACTGGCTTTTGCTTCGGCTTTTCAGGAGAATACACTACAGGTAGTATATAAGGACATACATTAGAATTCAATGAAAAAGATGTCCGGACTTGTATTTTTGTGTATTTGTAAAGCTCATGAAAAAGTCTGGCAAAATGATGCAACAGATTTATGGCAATTTATGATCAGTAGTGCAGTATAAATCAAATCATTACACAACCTACCATGATATTTAAGTGTTCAGTTGGCTAGTCCAAAATGGATGAGTGAGCTAGAATGACAGAGTCTTTGTAATCTGCTCAAGGTAATAATCATATTTCCTAATGATACCTTAGGCAGCGAAGAACCATCCCACTACAATGTTTTCCTGGCTTCATTGTTTGTTTGTGATAATATCATTAGCATGACGGGAGAAGCAAAGGGCTGCTATGCTCCCCTGGTGTTTGTTGTGAATACCTGTGCTGATGACCCCTCTGCTGTTCAGCTGTGTTGGAGCTGAAGCTTATTTTTAGGACTGAAGCTGCTCCTTTTATCTATAGAAGCATGGAATACTGTCCCATAGCACAGGGGTCCTTCTCCTCTGAAATACTTCCAGTATGTTTTTAAATCAAGGAGACTTTTTGTGTTCAGAGTGGTGTATAATTCCAATGAGTGATTTTGCAGCTAAATGGTTCTGATGCTCATCTCGTGAATCATGAATCTCTACCCATTTCTGTATGTTTTAAAGCAGTGAAAATATGATCTGCAACTGTGTGTGTTACTGCCCTACTGCTGACAGCAACATTATTAAGGGCCAGGGCTTGTCGTTTTTTTAACCTTTGTGGTGTCCTGTCTTGCCCCAGAAAGATGTAAAACATCAGAAATTTATTCATTAAGCAAAATTACATTGCCTTGTAAATGTGCATGTTGATGGCTTGTTCTAAAATGTTACAAAACCCATAAAAATCCTTGAAATGTATTTATTGGTTTGGAGACGTGGAGTTGCAAAACTTCCGAAATAGATATTGGTAAAATTCATTCAAGCACTGAAAAATCATAAAGCAAAGTAGAAGCCAGAACTTTGGAATTGACTGCAGACTTCGTCTGCCATTCGTAAAGTTCAGTTGGTCATTGAGAAAAAAGATGAAGTATGCATAGTGCAACGTATGTATTGTCTCCTAACCCTTAAAATATATTCTGCAAAGCATTAGTGGCATATTCCTGCAGGATATTGACAGTGCTTTAGAAATCACAGATATTAGAAACAAACTGATCTGTCATCCTGTCGATGTATCCTTCCTCAATTACCTCTCAGCACAGGATTTTTCCTTTAACATATTCCCCAGCTCATTGCCAATTTTCACTAGTTCAAAAAAGGAATTTCCATAATTTTTCTCCAAATAACATTTCTGATTGAGTATCACTGTAAGTTTTCTTGATATTTCATCTAAATTTACATTCTCTTAAATTCATTTTTCGTTGCAGAATTTTACACTTGTAGTACCATCCTAATGTTATAATCTTACAGTCTCTTAGGTGTGTTTGCATACGTCCACAACTTTTGCTGATTTTTATAGTCCTTTTCATCATGTGTTCAGTATTTACTGGTTTTAAATCACAAGTAGCACTTCCCACACTTAAGAATTGTGAAGGTTTTGCTGCAGTTTTTATTTAGGTTCTATGCAGATTGTATGCTTTCTTTTAGTCACCATTATTCATTGCCCGTTATTGCTTTCTCTGCATCCCTAAGATATAATAGTAACCTGTAACTCTAACCCCTATTCGTGCAAAATCCTTTTGGATCCCATTGTTTGAAGACAAGAAATGTGGTTTGACAGAGCACAACAAAGAGTATTATACAATCTGGGTTTTTCCATGAAAAATATGTAGCAATTAAAAAAATGATTAAAACCAAGAAGCAGGTAAGTCCCATTCCATAAAAGTTTGATTACCAAAGTTGTTTGCTACATATTTATAACTGTTTTGAAAATTCCTGTAGACATACTTTTTAACCAAAAATGTACTTTCTTCTGTGCAGTTTTATTTAATGTTGCATTAAGGTAAAATGAAGCAGAGGTTTGATGCTGCTGATGCAACTGAGATACAAATGATGTTGTGCTAAAGCTGTCAGGAACTGTTTTTTAGTTTAGTCCTTTCAGGTAGTAAAGCAGAGAAAGCTCTTAGCCTCTTGGTCCCAATTCTTAGTTACACGTGACTCATCCATATGACTCATTTTCTTTACTTATACAGATTTCAGTCACATATTTGGAACATATTACTTCTTAAGTGAATAAATTATGAGCACATGTTGTGCAATAAGCTTTGTATTTTAATTAAAAATGATAAACCATGTATCTGCATTCCTATCTGCTACATTAGATTGAAAATGAAGAGCTGTGTTAAGGTGTTCTGTGAGACAGAACTAAATGATACCATAGAAAATCCTGCATATATTATTTCAAATTTGATTTGTAATTTGGAGGGGGTATTATTATTATTATTAATTTCTGTGGGAGGAAGAAAAGAGATTTATTTTTCATGCCCTAAATCTTACCTCTTCATCCTCTTATCATCAGTGTTTGCATCCACAAGGAAGAGACTTTCCATCACCTGGTGATCAGAGTGTATTGCTTTTAAACAAATTATCCTAGCTGGGTTCACAGAGATTTTAGCACTCAGTGTATTGAGCTAACACCAACTTGTCATTGCTGGCCTAACCCACAGCTGGATCCACAGAGAAGAGAACAAAGACATTAGTTTGATTTAGCTGTCTTTAAAATACCATCTCATGTAACTACAGTGTGAATAGCTGAAACATTATAATACGCAGTTATTAATGCCTATGGAAAAATTAGGAAAACTTACATTTGAAAAAAATTTTGCTAATGACTTTTTTTTTTTAATTTGAGAAAATATCTGAGAAAATACATCAGCTTCTTACCCATCCTTCTTTTGTATTTTACTTGAAATTTGTTGCTTATTATACCATCCTCCTGTTCTAATTACCTTTGGTAAAGGTTTGCCTATTTATCTAAGATCCAATCCACCATCTTAAATTAAGAGTAACAACAGGAACCAATAAACAAGAAAGAAACAGAGCTTGTGTGTGTGTTTGCTTTGTGAAAATGGTCCTGGTGATTCTAAGCAACTGAATGAAAGGAAGATGAATGCTAAGCTATTTTATAAAACGACTAACCTGCCACAGTAAATAAATGAACACCATTTACCAGAATGATCTCAGTGGTTTGATGGTAGTGGCAGGCTAAGCTTTGAGTACAGTGTTCCCTTTGCCTTTTAGTAGTACTACCACGTCTGGTTGCTCTTGCAACTAGCTTATCTGGGTGAATCCAAAGAAATGGATGGCATGGCGCTTCTGCACATACTAATGAAGTTTGGAAAATGTTTTGGCTAAATAACGAATGAATAAGGACTTTAGATATGTCTACCTTTCATTATCGTTCCTCTTAGAAAATACAGTGAAGCAGCAATCATTTTAGATCTCTACAGAATGGTGGGACAGATGTATGTGTGGCTGGTTAGTAGGCACCATCACCACCTCACAAGATTTTTCTTTTGTTTAAAAGTAATGTTAACAGTCCACAAAGATATTTTCAAATGAACTTGATTTCTGTCTTCCAGTTGTGTCAGTACTTTAAAAGCACTCTGGAAGCTCTTGTACATATGCATTTTTCAAAATCTGTTGCTATTTCATTGAAAAAAGGCAGAAACACTACAGCAAGTTCTAATACTGACTTTAGAGTTGGAAAAAAGGTTCTAGAAATTCATGTTACTTTACAATTTTAAAAATAATGCTGTTGGATGAGCATGAAATGTTAGCAAACAGTGAGTGTTCCTCCATTAATTGAAAATGCTAAACTCCTATAGTCAGCCATTCAAGGAATATTATATAATCAAGATGGTAGCCCCTCATTATGGTGTTTAGCTAATGGACTGCAGCTTTTATGACTAATCATTAGTTTAGGGATTTAGCTATATAGAGAATGCGCACAAAATCCTTCTTTAATCTTCTTTTCTTTCACTAAAATTGTGACCACTGTAGGGTATTAAGATAATATAGTGATCTTTATAACGTTTTTGTGAAAGTCAGTTTTAGTACTACGAGTTAGGCAAATCTATTTTCTAGTCTTCAGGATAGTAAATCAGATATTTACAACTGATGAAGAAAAAGCTGTTCACTGCATGCTAACCTTTGTAATATAACAGTGGCTTGGCTTTATGCATACTGTATATACAAAATAAAATATTTCATAATAAAAAAAGTTCTCATGCAATAGGTAACATACTGCTTATATCTCTATAAACGTAAAAAATGGCTTTGAGTTTTCAGAATTTGTGACTTCTTGTCTCTGGTGATTATTGTGTTTTCTGTAGCTGGTTTTTAAACAATTTAATATTTACATGTGGGCCCTTCATCTGTTAAATGGCAGCACAATCCAGATAATAGTCTCAGTTATGACAAAACTAAATTTTTTAGCGTGCTGTGAGAGAAAAATATTGTTGTAATTTGGGTAATGGTTCTGATCCTGGAAAAGATTGACTTTTTCCTAGTGTAGATAGAGAGTTACTGGAGTGGACGTGTTAATCTTTATGCATCTTTTTCCTAGTGTAGATAAGAGCGCTACTGGAGTAGACGTGCTAATCTTTATGCATATGTGTAAGCTAAATCAGAACTAAGTGAACTTCACGGGTTTTAATGTAATTTTAAACTTGTCTTGATATTTAAAATTTTTTTTATCATACTGTTTTTGCCTGCTCTTCACTAGTATTTACGCAGTTTGGTTTCAGTCATTCAGATGCCTGAAGGCAGAAGTAAGTCTTACATATCTTACACAAATATAACTACATTATAGTTTATTTTGTACAAACTTGACAATGTAATCATAACTTCTGTGACTGAAGAACAATAAAACTTTAAATTTCTTATTTTCAATTAGCAACCACAGAGTAAATAAATTCACAAAGGAGTTAATAATTTTAAAGATGGGAAAAAATTGTCACTATTAATATGAACGTGAAGAGCAAAAAGTAGGAGTTTCATCAAATCATGAGTTACAACTTATTTGCCCATTTTATTCAGCACATTTCAGTCATTACAGAAAGTCATACTACAGTGACACCAGGAGTAACAGAAGTATTAAATATTTAGGCATGCATGTCTGAGAAGCAAGCTGGTAAGAAGCAAGCTGGTAAGCATTGTGTAGACTATGTGGACTGAGAAAATGAAGAACAAAAATCTCCAAGTCACCTGCACAAAAGCATAGTTCAGTCTGCGGTGAAACAGAGTGAAGGCTCGTAGGCTCAGGTATTGGTAGCTTCTTTTTTCTGAAGCTCGCTGTCACACAGCACATACAAAATTCCTCTGTCAGCATAGGAAATACTTGTGATACTGTCATTCTAATTTAGTTGTCAAATACTCATGTTCCTGGTTCTTTTACTGTGATTTACTGTCACTTTGCTCCACCAGTAGTCTTGTTGGCTTCAAGGGACCACTCATATAATGAGCTTTCATGAGATTAAGGTCACAAGAATCTGTGTTTGCAGTTGACCATTTTTGTTGTTTGTAAGTACCAACTCTGTAAAGAAATATTTGATGAACTTAAGTTTGTACAGCATTTCTTTTATAAGCATTGCACTGTGCTTCTCTGAATAGATTATCTCCATCCTGAATAAGTGGAAACATTTGGATAGCACAAAAGCAAGCAAGTCAAACTTTGTATTTAGGTTGCTTAATTTATGTGCAGATGCAGAGTAATACTCAGAATGCTTTGGAAGTCTACCACTAGCTCACTAAGGCTTCTAGCATGCCTGGATGCCTTTTTTAATATCCAAGGCTTGGTGAACAAAGAACAGTTCAATAATGCTATTTTGGATAATGGTATAGTTCAGTCAAGATGAGACTTTTCCGTTGGATTGACAGAGACTGCAACTCTTCACTCAACAGTTCCCAGGTATGTGATGTGCATGCTGTTATACTGGCAGACAGTAGCGGCAGTGCCTGGAAGGCGGTTGAAGAAAGATGGTTGACTGACCAGAAGTGTGGCTGAGCTTTTATTGTTAATATTACATGTTGTCAGCATGAAATATAAAGGTATTCTTAAAGATTTAAACATAATAATAATAATAAAATAATTTAAGTTCACCAACCTAAAAGTGTTAAGCTTTCAAAGAAATAGATCAGACTTTTGCATAGTAAATGCAGAATTCTGATGGTCCACGGCTCCAGCGTGCCAAACTTACGCTGTGCAGGAGAATGGACTGCAAGAACTTTATGCATTCACATTTGAAAAAAGAAGTATGAGTAAGAGAGAAAATTGTTGCCTTGTTCAGAGTCCTAGTATTGTAACAATCTCAAAGAATTTTTGAGCATAATACATTTGGTATTGAGAAAGAAATACCAAAGAAGTTAGATTGGTTTGTAATAGAGCTGAGAATATTCAGACATTTTGTTGGGTATGTATTTTACACATCGTATAATTTGGAATAGAATTATAGGGTGAACTGCGAGTCGTGGAAAAAGAATTATAATGATTCAAACATGCTGTAACTCTTTCTGAGGGTGGAAAGTAATAGAAGTATCAAACTGAACAACAAAAAAATGGAATCTCTTACATAGAAAACTGTTAAAAGAAACCTTCAAGTTATATTCTTGTACACAAATGACAAAGTTGCAGAATGCATATTTGGCAGAAGAAAAAAAAGAATCTCAGGTAAATTGAGTAATTTGAAGTGTAAAACGGTTATATATAGTTTTCAGGCTATTAACAGTAAAAAATGGTATATCAGAACCTTAGAAAGAACATAAATATCACTATAGGGGGTCTCTCTTTGTAAATGTTTCCAAGAGCAAGGATTGGTGTGATTGAGAAAACATTTCATGACAAAGAAAATGAAACAAAAGAACAGTGTTCAGTGTTATGTATACATAGTTGCTGAGACTAGGTGTATAAAGTATAAGGCCAAGCTTGACCTGTGAATACTACACATTTTTCATCTTATGTGTATTGCAAACAGTTCTTTCCCCAGTGTATTCAGGCACTGCACAGAATAGCTTGTGTTTGATTAAAGTGTATTTTATAGACAGATGTCTAGTTTTCATTTGAAGATATCAAGAGGTAGAAAATGAATGACTTTTCTTGGTAGTTTTTTTCCTAATGGTTAGTTTGAATTTGTCTGGCTTCGGCTTCCAGCTACTGAGCTGCGTTAAGCCTTTTTGTGTTAGAGACCTGTAGAAGCCCATATTTTCTCCCTTTGGAAGTGCTCGTATACTGCTGTCAAGTCACCTCTCAAATTTTCTTTGATGAACCGAGCAGACTGACATCTCAGAACATTTTTACAAGCGGCAGTGAAATAAATTTTTTACTTCCCTCTGAATGGTTTGAGATTGTTCTTTGTAATGCCTGTCCTCAACATCATTTACCTTGCTACCATTTTTGAGCTCATCACCCATAATTTTTTAATTTCTTAATGATTGATATGTTGCATAAGATAATCCCTAAATTTAACTTCCAAGGAATCATACTCATATTTATATTTGACTAATGACTTTTGCTTGAAAGCTGCTTTGGGCATATATCTGCTAATCTGTTCTAAATTCAAATTAGTGTAAGCCTCGGCAACACTGTATAGGGCTAATACTATAGTTTAAGGGGTTTTTTTGCCAAGCAATATATGCTAGTAAATCAAACTTCTTACAGAGGTATTTATTAGTTTATATAATTATCTCTGGAAGCCAGAATGGACTATTCTGTATTAACCATGTTAAATGTAGTTTACTTTTCTTTAACACTTATCATCTTTTTTCCTGTGGTTGATGCTGCACCAGTTGCCCCATATTATCCTTAATGATGCTGCCTGCCATTTAAAACCATGACTTGAACACCCCCAATCTCTAGAATATCCCTGTTATGTACAAGTTATGCAAAATTAATAGCTCCAAATTGGGAAGCTCCTCAGGTGACTCACTTATGACTCCTGAGCACTAAATAGTGAGGCTTGCTGCTCTAAAAGAAGTTCTTGATCCATAGTCATAGTATCTCTCATTCTCCTTAGAAAATAAAAACTGGAAGCTATTTCATGAGTGTCATTAATGATGTTTTGTTATGAGTCATCTGAGGCTTCCAGTATACTTTTCAGCATTTGAAATCTTCAGTAGTGTGAAGTTGAGTTTGTTTTTTCTTCTGCATTACAGGCCGGACCTTAAAATATAGGTTCTTTATTTTCCAGTATTCTTTAATGTTCTGTAACACAGTTCTAGTCTGTATTTTTCTGTTGTATGTGTTTTCAAGGTCTGTGGTTCTTCGTTATCCACGATAGGAGAAAAAAGCAATCGTATTTTTGATGTGCATTTTCTATACCATGTTCATCCCAGACATACTTTAAACAATATTTTAACATTTCAGTCTTTGTCATCCAAAGAATTTCAAGTAATACCAGCTTTGTCCCATTTCTTTTCAGCAGTACATACTTACAAGGCCCAAGAAGTGGGCCCATGTGAACCCCATGAGGTTCAGTAAGGCCAAGTGCAAGGTCCTGCACATGGGTCAGGGCAACCCCCAGTATCAATACAAGCTGGGGGATGAAGGGATTGAGAGCAGCCCTGCAGAGAAGGACTTGAGGGTGCTGGTGGATGAAAAGCTGGACATGAACTGACAATGTGTGCTTGCAGCCCAGAAAGCCAACTGTATCCTGGGCTGCATCACGGCCTGGCCAGCAGGTCGAGGGAGGGGATTCTGCCCCTCTACTCTGCTCTGGTGAGACCCCACCTGGAGTACTGCATCCAGCTCTGGAGCCCTCAGCACAGGAAAGACATGGACCTGTTGGAGCAGGTCCAGAGGAGGGCCACAAAAATGATCAGAGGGCTGGAGCACCTCTCCTATGAGGAAAGGCTGAGAGAGTTGGGGTTGTTCAGCCTGGAGGAGAGAAGGCTGCGGGGAGACCATTTTGCAGCCTTTCCTTACCTAAAGGGGGCTTATAAGAAAGATGGGGACAGACTTTTTAGCAGGGCCTGTTGCAATAGGACAAGGGGTAATGGTTTTAAACTAAACGAGGGTAGATTTAGACTGGACATAAGGAAGAAACTTTTTACCATGAGGGTGGTGAAACACTGGCACAGGGTGCCCAGAGAGGTGGCAGATGCCCCATCCCTGGAAACATTCAAGGTCAGGTTGGACAGGGCTTTGAGCAACCTGATCTAGTTGAAGATGTCCCTGCTCAATGTGTGGGGGGGTTGGACTAGGTGACCTTTAAAGTTCCCTTCCAACCCAAACCATTCTGTGGTTCTATGATTTTCTTATTTGGGCCAGATTGTAACGATGGCTATGAAAACAAATGTATTTTTTCTTCCTGTCCTTTCCAGGTTTGCTCATAACTCCCAAATGTGCTATATTAGCTTGGTTAGCACTCTCCTTTTCAGCTGTTGTGAATTGTCAGGCTGTTTTAACTAGCATTCAGTTTAGTAGAATAGCTTCTCTGTCTGTCTGTGGATGCTGATATAGCCCCTTCTCTGCAGATCACAGAACTAGCATCTTGAGCTCCACAACAGGTAGGTGTCAGCATATCCAATTATTTTTTTCATTCTTCATTCTTGTTTGAGTGTAAGGATTTTCAAAATCATTCTTTTCTTTAGCATGCTCTGAAGAGTCACACGCTTACCAATTGTTGTTTTTCCACTTTATCTTACTATCACCTGCGCTTTTTTATCAGTATCCTAGATGTACCAGAAAATTTAATGGTTATGATGCATCTTGGGCACACATCTTGAGCTTTAAGAACAAAACAACCACTATATTGGTTCAGACTGTAGGCTTATCTCTCCTAATACCTTAGCTCTTCAACAGCATCCAATAAACAAATACAGAAGGAGCAGAGCAGAGTAGAATGATCCTTTCCTCACGTGTCCAATCAATGGCATTAGCAATTTCCTGAGGAGTTACATTCCAGATCATTGTGCTTAATAGCCACTAATGGATTTATCACGTCTTTCTGAGAGACCTTAAACATCTGGCTGTTGTGTTCAGTATGGTATTCTAACAGTGCCCAGTTAAGATTGTATGACTTCTTCAGATTGGTAAAAAGAAAAAAAAAAAAAAGAAGGTAGAGTTATGCTTTCTACTTGTTAGTATTCATTTTTCAGTTTAATAGGAATGCTGATATCTTAATGCTGTTAATAACAAACTCATTCAACAAGTCATATTCTGGATTAGCACTTCATTTATTTCTTTGTGGTTTTTGGTTGGGTTTGTTGTTGTTTTTTTTTTTAATGCAGTGAATGGGTGGAAGGAGCCTATCCCACTGTGACTTTTGTAGCCTTTAGGATCTATAAAATCTTAGAGATACTGAGGGCAAATGGAGCTCCTGCACCTACAAAAATAAGTGGGTTTGTAATTGTCTTTCTGGCCTAGAAAAGCAAACCAAATGTAGCGTACCCTTTCAGTCTCTCACTCACTGTATCTTACTGACCCCTTCAGTGTTGTAGGGAAGAATTACTGAGGAAGCAAACAAAATAGGTGCTTAAGGAGGTAAGAGGGCAAATGACACTCACAGAGAAATCTCTTGTTGCAAATCTAGCCTCAAACTTAGTCCTCTCTCATGCTTGGAATTGCAAGCAATAAAAAGAGGCAATAAAGGAGCCTACCCAAAGGCATCTTCCAGCAGTTTGAGATTTTGACCAGTTGCTTCACAATGATGAGAACAGTCCTACTTAAGATAACTGAAATTGCCCTCAGATCACCAAGGATATAATCAGAACAGCAGTTGTGATGGTAGTAAATCTCCCCAGGCTGCACAACTAGTGTGAACGGTCCTTTTGGGCCATTTAACAATCACAGGATGAGGAAAGTGGGCAGGAATTTGAAAGACAGTGAAAGTCGTTCTATCAGTGCCTTTTGATACGGCTACTCCGGGTACTGATGCTCCATACAGTTGTACAATTGCTTCACACCTGTCAGTAGTTGACTTCTGTTGGCTTGTCAAACTGAAGTTTTGGCTTCCTTGCCTTCATGAACTGTCCTTAACTCCATTTTGAAAAGAGACCATGCTCCCATGCTTGAAAGGAGACCAGTGCTCCTAAATTAAGGTTTCTGAGTCTCCTGATGGTAGCACTCTGTTTATCATTACAGTCCTGGAAAAATTGATCAATAACAGTTTATTCAGCTGTGTTGCCTTACAAACTAATTTCAATTCTACTGGTAAACTTTACCGAAGATCAGGAATCTGTTGAAGCCTGGAAATGAAAAATTGGGTACTCAGAGCTACTTTTACCAGCTTTCAGTTCTCTTCTATAGCTCTTGCTAACTACAGCACTAATTTCATCCCTTGCTTTCTCAGATTCCAATCCCAAACCCAGCCTTCATTGAGGTGGAGGAGTAAGAACTAAACTAAAAATTAAAACTAAGGCACTTTTATCTCCTGATGTCAGCTGTCAGCTTTGCTCCATCAACCTGACAGGATTTAGCAACGGTTCAGGCTGTGCAACCCCAGTCTTTCTAAACCTGAACATTAACCTCAGTTCTAACTCCAGCTCTTATCTTTTCATACAGACTCAGCATCTACTGCTGCTGCCTAAATTGAAAATAAAACATTCAAATCACCTAATGGTTAATAAACCAGTCTCTATAGCTCTTATTTTCCTTGTCTTTTTCAATCTTCAGCTACAGCGACAATACCAGCTGAGAATCTGGTGTGTCCAAGTTCTGTTTTTGAAGTTATCAGCATTGTTTTGTTTTATTTTGAAACAGCGGTTACTAATGTCTAGTGCTAATACTGTTTGTTTGCTTCCCATTAATATCATTAGTGGATTTTACATTGGTTTAATCTCCCTTGTTCCTACATCCTCCAAATGGAACCTTTTGAATGGTTAAGCCAACTTAATGAATGGCTTTCCTAAGTTAAGGAATTACTGTGTTTGGTGGTTGCAGATTGCGTTGAAAGGATGGCATTTTACTAAGTTCTGTCAGTTTATTATTCACGTGTCCTACTGTGCCATCTGTATTTTGAACTGATTTTTATTTCAGAAAGTATGTTTTTGTAAGAATTTTGAGTGAATAGCTGAATTTTTCTGTGATGCTCTATACTAAATAAAAAAAAAATCCACAGTGCCATTTACTGACTTGCAATCTCCTAGCTGTTGTGTAAGTGCAGGGTTGTTACAGGAGCTCACAGATCAGCCATGTCCAACTATATCCATAGGTGCAAGTCCTGCCTGGCATGTACCAAACACTCTCTTGGGTATTAAGGAGGTCTCTGACCCACTAGGTTTGTAGCAAATGCAGAGCACCGCGTATGCGGACAGTCAGATCCTGAATACCTGTTTTCCCTCAAAGCTAGTTACAGTACTTGCTCAAATGATGAGGAAAGGACAACTTTCTATGTTCAAGTAAATATCAATATGGAGGGAAAAACAAGTCACAATAAAGCATTAAAAATATATTTACATTTTGTGAATATGGATTTGAATGGGCAAATCTATGAAAACCACAAGGACTGGGTATAGCTAATATTATCCAATAACAAAATGATATTCTGAAGAATGCTGTGCCTTTAATCTGTTTTAAACATACAATTTATAAAGGAGAAAAAAAATCAGACAATGCCAATGTAACTAGACTCTACACTTTTGGGAAAATAGATTTATACATTTCTGCTTTTAAGTTTTATATAATTTCATTTTTATTAGTCATAAACCAGGATGTTTGTTTTCTCTGGGAGAAAAATATTATGTCAGTCATTTTATCTGCAAACCAGGTTAAGAAGATACCTGAAATGTTAGTGAATTGAAAGTGTCATCAAAATATGTTTTGAAAATGTCAATGCCAAGTTACAATGAAGAAATAGTAGTTTAGCAAAATGAAGTAGCATTACATTTTTTAATGAGAGTTGCCCAGTGAAGAAATGTCAATTTAGCATAAAGAATTATCGCTTCAACTTTCTAGACTTGAAAGGAACTGAAAATCCTACTTTTTCAAAAGGATTTTTCAGTTGCATTCTTTAAAAGGTATGAAGGAAAGTATTTACAGTACCAATAATATGCAAAATAATGCTGAAATGGTTATTTTTTTACTGAAAGTATACGTAAATTGAATTATTAATGCTTTTTGGTAGGGAAGTCTGGTTTAATTGAATAGGGTATCCTTCTCTTAATAATCTTGACTGTAAAAAAAGTAATGTTTAATTTCTGGTTGGAATGGATTTTTTCTAATTTTGTGATTAATCTCTCGCATGCTGTATCTGTTTCCTTCAGAGTGTTAGTATAAATGAATTAAAAATAAAACATTCCTTGGAAATAATAAGTTGTCAGCTTTTGCTTTTGTGTTACTTGTGGCATATGGATATGTTTAAAACAAAACCTAATACTGCTGGAATACACTTTTAGAATATAGCTAGATCAGACTTAAAACACTTTCAAAACTAATTGAGTCCAAAGTGTGCAAAGATAGATGGGTCATTCTCAGATTTTATCTTCTGGAGATTCATAAATTCCACTAGCAAACACAAAACTGCATTGCAAAGGACTGGGGTTTTTAGTAATAAGTATCTGTCAAGCCAAGAGATAGCAGTTTGATAGCAAGACTCCTTACTTCAATGCTGAAATAGAATTTAAGAAGCTGATTTTAGGTACTTTTTTCCTAAAAGTCTTGACTCCAGCTCTAAACTCACTCTATACACATCTCCATACATGATAAAGAATACTTCAGATAAACAAATATCAGTCCACATGAGGAATGTTGAACTTGAAAGCAAAATTCCCTCATTATTTATTCTGTTATCATTTAGTATGGCTAATACTAAAACCATCAAATGCATCTTTTCAAAATGGAAAAAAAACCACAAAAACTTCTTGAAATGCAGAGGGAAGTATATGAACAAGCCGCTATTAATCCAGTAATAATGACCTAAAGAGATGTAATTACCTACTTGCCAAGGTAGATAGCACAAATGAAAAAACACCTAATCATAAGTTAAAATGAACAACCACAACAGATGATAATCCTCACTGGTTTTGGATTCTCCACACAGAGCTCGTCTCTCTTTAAATTTTCTTTTTAGTGCTTTAGACCCAATTTCTCTGCTGGCAGAAATCTGTGTCTTGAATATGTTGAGTACAGTTCCTATACTTTTGCCTACTGTGGGGAATGTAAAGAAAGGCAAGGAGATCGTTCTCTTTTCCTGCTTGTGAAGAAACTATTGCATACCACCACCTACCAGCTGATTGAGGCTGGGAGAAAATGTCAAGAGGTGGCAAAGCACTTGCTGGATACAACTTTCACCGATGAAGTTTTTGCTGCTCTTCAGCAGTAGCCTGGGAATACATATGCAAGGTTATTTGTAAAATAGGTTACTTTCAGACCTGTGTGAATAGGAACACTGTGAGACCTTCAAATGTTTCGCTGTAATGTTGTAGTGCAATAACTTGATACAGAGCATATATACTTAAACCAAAAATTGGATGTGCTTATGATTATCAGAATAAATTTGTTAATGTTTTTTCAGCTAGGGAGGAAACTTTGCTGGACTGAATTGAGGATATAGTTAAGGAACGTGCTCATTTTGTGCCCAGAGACTGTGACTTTACTACCTTGAAGTCAAGCTTCATGGTGTTCGTAATTGGCATGGACAACTTAAACTGCTTTTATCTGTGGGTTTGATCAAGAAGGCAGTAATTATGCCAAACGAAACAACAGTGAATCATTCTGTTCCTGGAAGTGTCTCAGTTAACTTGGAGAACCAGGTTACAGGGAGAAACGGAATACAGAGAAAAGCCTGACCCATCTGGAACTACGAAGCCTGGCAAGAAATGCTAGATAAAGCTCCTTAAAAGAAAGGTAATTTTATGCCACCGAGGTTGGGGTAAATGACAGTGGGGTATCAGCTATCTGTTCTTCACACACTGAAAGGCACTGTTTTTCTTGCTGTTGAGGGAGAAGATCCCAAAAGATAGGAAGAAGGAGGAGTTAAGAGAAAACAAAGAACAAAAGCCCTTCAGGTCCAGGTCTCAGAAAATCTGGCATACAATTTAAAATACTCTTTTATATGGCAGTATGAATTCAGAAAGGCTGGAGCTGACCAAGTTCTGGCAAAATACGGCGATAAAAGCAGAAACCACATTTGACAGTTTAGTTTGGCTGTGTTATGTTAGGGGGCCATGACATCAGAGTCAAGAATGGACTTGGAGACTTAATGTTACAGACCTGTAGTTAGCAGTTAGCATGCCTGCACTCACACCTGTACAGTTACTGTGCGAAGCAGTGACCACAGGATAATTCAGGTAGGAAGGGACCTCAGGAGGTCTCTGCTCCAACCTGCTGCTCACAGCAGGATCAGCTCTGAGGTCAGACCAGGTTCCTTAGGGCTTTATCTGGTTGGTCTTGAAAAGTCCCCAGGACAAAGACTGCACAGCCTTTCTGGGCAACCGCCTCTGCTTCGTGACTGTCCTGTAGTAATCTTATTGCAAAACAAAACTGGAAAGTATACTTGACACCAGTGGTCTGTACTGGAAGGGAAAGGAAACAGGTAAAGATTCTATATGGAAGTGTTAGATACAGCGTTGCAAGTAGGAATTTGAACCCAAAAGACGTGTTTGAAATATTGGTACATCTGCAGATTCTGAGCAACATAGAAGTAGTGAGAATGTCTGACCTTCCCAAGATTTACCATCCATTATGTGCAAATGTCTCCATCTGGTTTAATGCCAGGAGAGTGCCAAGAAAATAAAGGCTTATTCACCATCTGTCATACCCACAAGGTGCTTTTGGATTTGATAACATTCATTCACAGCTCAGTCCAGTACATGAGTCATCATGAAGCTGAGGACCTAGGACATAACTAGCAAAATACAATATTAACTTTTTTTCTTGTGATTTTGACCTGTGGAGTTTCAAGTTCTGAGGCCACTATTTTCCTGAGAAGGAAAACTCCAGTTTGTGAGATGTTAAGGATTAGGAAATAGCAGCGTTATGACTGTATTTGACTCAGTTATGGATATGCTGAATGCAGAGCAAGACAAAATATGTAGCTTGGCATAGAAAATCTCATCATCAGAACCTGATCAGAATATTAACTGGGGGCATCTCACGTTCTGTGGAACAACTGCACACACTGCAAACTTGACTTTAGATATAAAAAATTACCCAAAAACAGAGCTGCAGAAACTGCAGGTCCTGCTCAGATATGGGAGGGTGCACAAGGTAGAGCTTTTGTGCTAGACTTCAGCAATTTCTGTTAGAATCATAATCTTGGGTCAGCTTGAATACCACCAAAGATAAAATATTCTGAGAGTCCTTCCTTATCCTCTTAGCACTAAGAAAGTATCGGGAAGAATTTGCTCACAAGTATTCTTTTGTTTGGCAAGCTACTACACATTGTAGATCTCATTTGTTAAGGTGTGACTGCATCCACTATATCAGGTCAGCTAACAAGCCTCACTTTCTGCTTTGGATTTTAATTTCACAAGACCTTATTCTGGTGTATTATGTTCAAATTTAATAGGAGAACAGTCCTGAAGGGTACGAGCGTTTAAAGAATATCCTGAAGAACAAGTATGCATTTACTTGGAATAGCTGGATGATGGTGTTTTATGAACTTCTGACAATTGCAACTGCAATAAATAGTTTTGCTTGTCACAGGAGTTGTAATAATTTTTTTCTAGTAATTAGGGTGAATAAGTTCAGCTATCATCAGACTTTTCAAATAAAGCTATTGAAGTGAAAATCTGTAAAGATTACATGAAGCACTCTAGATTCTCTTCAGGGAATCCAATATGGACGAGCAAGGAGGAGGTTTGTATTTAGCTGACTGCCTAAATAATCGCTGCATCTCAGTCCTTGCACTTAAAGTTTCGATAGCTCCAACTTAGAATAAGGGAACTGCATAGATTCATGAGAATTCGAGACAGGTAGATTCCTGTCACAGTCACAGCAATGATGGGAAGGTATCTGTGCCTTACGCACTGTCTTGGCGATTCCTTACTTTTTCTCTTAGCATTTGCATGACACGGTTCCATATTCACAATATGGAAGTTCAGCATCTGTAGTACATTGCAGACCCATTAGTGTTCTAGGGTGATACCAGAGATAAGAGGAGTCTCTCAGTAGAAGTCCAACGAGATGGCCAAGCACTGTGTTCTCAGAAAGGAATGTGAATATGTGAGTGCAAACAGTAACCCACAGAGCTTTAGTTAGAGACAGTCTTGCAGCAATGAATACTGAGGTCAATCTAGTTTGACTTTAGGAAGAGGGAATGGACACCTTCAGATCTGCGTAGACCCACGCATCTTTCCGCATTACCAAAATGGTCCAAAATTGAAGCAAGAGACTTTAATATACTTTGACTGGAGAATTAGAGCACCACAATTACGCACAGAGCATGTGTGTGTGTATACATGTATGTATTTATATACACAGAAACACACATGGTTATAATTAAAAGACAAAGCCTGCATTTTGAATTCTACTTTCCTGCCTTCTAGAGCAGGAAGGTCTAGGTCAATTAGCTCTCAGTAGTCACAAGTATATGTGGATGAAAATGCTATTTAAATAAAAGAAGAGCTGATGCTTAAGGCAGTAGATTTTAACTAGCAGTCTCAAAATACCACCTTTCTTAATAGATTTCATATGGCCGTGAGCAAACTGTACTTATCCCAGGTGAACAGTGCTTAACGTTACATGCAGTCCTCCTCATGAAGTTTAACTAGACTACTTTCATGATCAGTATGAAGAGAATTGTCAGTGAACAGAGATGAGGTTAAACAATGGCTCACAGTTTAAAAAAAAAACAAAGTTAGTATTTGTTAATATTCTCTTAGTGTTAAGTATCTGTGGCTTCCCATCTGCAAAGTGTGGAAAAAACACTTTTTTCTTTTCTTTGTTTTGCCCAGTCAGATTCCAGTCCTGCTACTTATATCAGCCAAATATATTCCTACACAATTTGAAGAGCTATTAAAGTCAAAAAGTCCTGACAGGGTCAGGTGTTAATTTGTGAGACCTTAGAAAATGTATTTGGGAGAGTGACAGCTTACTATGTACATAAGGCTAGACACTACTGCAGTGGAGCTACAAGATCTGTATTTACAATTTTAATCCAGGTAATACTTCAGCTCTGTCCCGTACAATATAATGGAATTCCAAAGCACTAACTTTGTTAAAAGAACAAAACAAAACAAAGTTAGAACAAAATGCACCTAAGCTTGTTCTTGCAACTACATTAAATATTGTAACCTGCTGGAGGAATATTTTCATCCCCCAAAGAAAGAGGTGATTCACAAGGGTCTGCAGTAGTCCTGCCATGAAGAAAATTACCTGTCGAACGAATAAGAATGTGTGTTTTACCGTATGGAATCTGGTTTACATTCTGTAGGAGATCCCTAGGATGTTATCTTTGAAATTTTTGGCCCGGAGTTAATATAAAAATCTATTAAGATTTGCATCTCAATTGAAGCCTTCCAATATATGTTAACACTTAGCAGGAGGAAAGAGCAGGTTCTTGCAAAAATATTTTATTGCTCTTTTGATGAATAGAAATGTTTATTTTCTTGACACTCTGGAACTTTCCCGGAAACAAAGAAAAAACATTTGGGAAAACTGTTTCTTAAAGGGGTGTGCAATGATTTTTTGAGTCCAGAGCAGTAGTTAATTTTGTTATTTCCCTGAGGAGGACGATTTGATGAAGTAGTTCTCGGAGGCAGTTGTAAACCTATTTTGTTTATGACACTACTCATTCTTTCCAGGTTTCCTAAAGCATGCCTTTTTGACCTGTACACTTGTTCTTTCCTTCATCTGGATCTTGGAGAGATTTGTAATGCACAGTGTACATTTCAGTGGTAGGAAAAGTTGTCAGTTTCCAGATGAGGAAACATAATAATACTTCATCATGTTATGTCTGGTAAGCACCCAGCTCCTAGGGAGATGCAGCTAGCACCATGAAGTAGAAATGAAATATTTGTGATCATGCTAAAGTGCAACTCCATGAAATATACCCACTGCGTAAGAACTAATAGTTTCTGTGTAAATGTTTGATTCTGCTTGTTTCATCAGAAGAGAATGAAGGGAAAAAAATTATTTTTCAGAGCCTCTTCAGCTGTGAGAAGGAGCACTAGAAAGAGAGGGTAGGAAAATGGACTGTTAATGAGTTACCAGAATTAATTACTAATTTAAGAAAAATTTAATTCTTAAAATCTCTGCAAGAAAGTGTTACTATAATATAAATGGCAAGAAATGAAGGTCAAGAATAGGATTCAGACAATTCACCATGGTAGAGTGGGTCATCACTGAATTAATTGTGTTAAAATTTGGCAAATGTAACAATTTATTTTTGTTGTACACAATAGAAAAAAACCAGTAAATTACATACTCCAGTGTTACATTGAAACCCCCAATACTGTTGAAGCACTGGAATATGCGAAAGGGAAATATATTGTGAACAAAAGACTAGATATGTGTAACAATAATAGATATGTGTTAATGAAGACAAATTGTATAGTATAAGATTTTCAATTTGATAGTGCCCTTATAATGTTTTTCACTACTTAGTGGGATGTGCTACAGGCTTAGAACAAGTAATTAGATTTTTTAGATTTATTTCCAGGCCAATGTTTTCCCAGAGCTGTGCATTACTTTGTAATGCATTGCTTTGCCCTATAACTCTTATCGTGGGAAGATGTAATTATTTTAGTTTGGTCTAGCATTGGGGTACCAGCATTCTCTGTCTTGTGTCTCTTTTGCTACTACGTAATGTAACATTACATTACAGACTTTTGATTAAGTGGCTTTTGGTAACTTCTGCCAGTCTTCACGCTGCGTGTTCCGGCAGCCTCGACTATATAATTGCTTTCATTTCTGAGACTTTTTCTGCAAAGTGTTTGAATCCATTATTTTACGGACTATGGCTCTTGCTACATTGGTGATATTGCTAATACCTTCCATAAGTTGCATTAAAAAAAATCTTAACGTGGGCAAGAATAACAGAAGCAGCCTGACAGTACCACAGTTAGCAGCAACTGTAAAGCAGTGTCTGCTGCCTCAAAAATTCTAAGTATTTGCATGTCCAAAGGTCAGTCAATGAGAGTCCCAAGGGAATCCCTATGTGAGAAGACAAAGAAATTCAATAAAAACAATTCATTGTGAAATAAATCAGCCTGTGAGAGTTTTTCAAACCTCATACTCAATTCATGCAATTATGGTCTTTAGTGCTGTCTATAAAAAGTTTGAGGCATCATGTGACATAAATACTTAAAAGTTACTTTTATAGACCCCCTCCAAGCCAAAGGTAGGGTTAAGTATTTTGTGGGCTTGAAAGAGTACTCCGGTAATCAGTGAAAAGTAGTTTCTGTGTGGAAAAAAATAATTATTATTCTTATTAACAAGACAAATAGGCATACGAAATGTACTTCATTTCACCATTACTGCTGTTAACATTTTTTTTTTGTTTTAAGTTCATTTCTAGCTACCTGGCTGTGTAACGTCAAACTGTTTCTAATTTATCATCTTTTAGAGAACTTTTTTTTACCATTTGTTGACTTTTCAGCATACTCTGAGTCATTATGTGCAATAACAGGTCATCTGTTCCTGCTTTCTTGCTTCCCTAAAGAATAATATTTATACCACAAGGTTAATGCTCCCTAATGTATGTCAGTCTCTATAGGGTACCTTCAGACTTCCAGTAGGTAAAACCCAGCATTATTCAGTCTAACTGTACAATTCCTATCATATCAGGTTCATAGGAACTTCACCCCAGGTGACTATTAAAGGGAAGACTGAATTCAGGATTAACATATTGACTTTCAAGGTGCTTAACTTTGCCTCCTGAATAAATTTCTGACTTACTAACCCGTATCTACCATGGCAGATTTCCAAATTCTTTGCTGGGAATATACTTCTATTCAGTAAGACTTTTAGAAAACCTTTGAGGTTTTTTTTTTTCACCTGAATTCATTAAAGGCTTTACTGTCATCATATTTAGCCTTTTTGTGTGTGTGTCTTTGCCTTTGAATCTCCCAGAAAGCCAATATGAATTAATCAGAATCATACCATGTACTACTTTCCTTAATCTTTTTTTCCCTTAGCTATCACACAGGACCGCATCAGTTTTAACGTTATATGACAGTCCTTTGGGGAATCTGCATTCAAACACTGTTTTCTTACAGTTATTTTTGTATTTCATCCACATTTCCCAAAATCTATTGTATACCTTCAAGAAACCACAGTAGGCCTGTACTATTAGATATATACGCAAGACTCCAACGTGGTGTTCCTTCTAAGGAACAGAGAAAGAGTTTTATTTAGTTTAAAGAGAAAAGAAATCCTTACAATTTGGAAGCATTACTACAAGATTACTACAATAAATTATTTCTGTATTTCCAGAGTCTACATTAATTTCTTGTGCTGTGCTGTGTGATGCATAGTTTTGGGAAGCAGTGATAGAATTATTTAGAATCAACCAGAAACTCAGACACAGATGAGAAATGATGCACCGAAACCCCATGATTCTTTTTAGAAAGGGCTGAAAGTTAACTGGTTTCTTCAGCAAATTCTGAAATATCATTTTCCTCTCTCTTTTATCTTGCCTTTTCAATGAGAGACAATATTTTTTTAATCTCCATTGCCAAATTACAGTCTTGCTGTGTGCTGCTATGCAGGTGACAAATTCTTTCTTGGCTATGCTTCAAGAGAGGACGAAGCAATAGCATCATTCTGTTCTTAAAGAGGTTTGAGATTATTTTAAAAATGATGCTAAGTTCAAACATCTCGATGTTTCTGCTAGAATATGTGGTATTTTCTAGCGTAACGCTAAATAACCCAAGCACTGTCAGCTATAGATTGTACTTTATGGGCTACATACAGAGAGTGTATTGTAATGTGCATCTTATGTCAAAAGGGTCTGTTGGTCCTTTATAAACAATGGACCTGGTTAGTTTAACATTTCATAGGATGAGCTGGATTCTTATAGCTTACATCTTCTTGCTGACAAGTTCAACAAGAAGATGTACGGAAGTCAGTAGTGTTCACTAGCCTGGAAGTAACATGTTAAAGGTTATATTCATTATGGCACACTGTCTCAAAAGGCTGGAAGTTATAAAATGTCAGCCAACAGTGTGTAAGATTATGACAAAATTAATTAGGGCAAAGTATACTGGCTATGGCTCACTGCAAATGGCATTGCTGGGTAAGTTTCAACAATTGTAGAGATAAAGGTGACAAAGTGCAAACCTATCAAATAACACTTCATCATCCCCAAATTACTTCTACTCATCCTTGATCTGGACTGGGAGAGTGTCTGTTCTGTAAATCTCCTTCAATGAAAGTTCATCTAGTAAAAGAAGCCGGATAAAAGTTAAACCATTTTCTGATGCCTTTTAAAGATAATAAAGTGCTCTGAAGTTAGACCATGTAGAGAAGATCCCAAGTTATATAATAAATATTATTTGGTAAGAACCATCATTAGTGTAGTGTTTAACTTAGAAATATGGTTTTGGAAAACAAAGATTTTTTTTAAAGTAAAATGGGCAGTGCATAACTGTGGAAAAAAATAATTCTGTTTCTATGGTTCGGAGTAGGTGGTAGTTTTTAAGTGTTATGTATTTCTGATTTACTGCATAGAAGGATTTCAATTAAAAACTCAACCTACAGTAGCAGGTAGGATTTTCAGCTCTCTCTGAGGTTTCCTCAGTTTAGAACTCAGGTATGGGGAGGCAAAGATGTTTATAAACCAAACATGTCTAAACCTATAGTGCCACCTTTATTTCTTCCCTTCTCCACCGGAAGGTAGACTGCCTTAGGACTGTTAAAATTTACATCTATTGCCAAGAGCCATCTATCCACAGACTGGGTTTTAAAGTATCGTTACAATGGGTGAGCAGAGCCAGTGTCCCAGGGTGCTCCCACGTAGTGTTTTCTACAAACGAGAAGGCATTTAAATGTTCCCACCCAAAGTTCCTGAGATACATGTCTGCCTTTATTCAGATTCTTTTCTCCAAGCTTGGCTTTAATGTTGAAAACCAAAATGCTTTATATAACACTGTGTAAGATTATTAACTCTGCAGGTTTTTTTCCCTCCTCTGATTTTGCGATGATTTTAAAGCCAGCTACTGGGAAAAGTAATGTTTGAGGGTTTGGGTTTTATCAAGAAACGTCAATCTGGCTTTCATCTGAAATCTGAGAGTATATTTTTAGCACCAAAATTATGGGAAGGTATGCTGCAGTTACCCCTGCAAAACTCTTCTTAACTCTAGTGCAACTAAATCCAGGTTTGACAGCTTCTGCTGATAACACAGTATTTAGAATAGTGGTTTGAGTACTTCAGTCTGATGAGGCTATTAAGCACAAAAGATTAAAGCACATGAACAAGATGTTCTAGCAGAAATGCTAAAAGTTACTTCATATCATATGTTCATTATATTAATGAAACAAAAAATGAGCTAAGAATAACATTCTAAACAAAATATGATTTAGAAGAAAATGGAATGCATGAATAATGCACAGAATTCTTAAGTAGTCTTCCATTGGTGTTGGAAAAAATGTTATTTATTGGTACTTAGATTTTGAGCAAATACAACAAAAAACAGTCAACAACAAATTATATTTCAATGGGGATATTTACATACGACAACAATGTTTGAAAATGCAAGTCAAAAAGATTGTAACGAGTAATTTTTATTAACATTCTGTTAATATTTACAGCCAGTCTTATAAAGTTGTAATGAACAAATCAACCATTAATATTTAAAGTAGTCTTGAAGTGTGTATTTTTCCAAGCTCAAGCATTGCACAGATCATTCAAGCCTATTTCCTTAATCTCATCTCTGTTACCTTGTCAATATTTTACACTTATACTAGAATTTACTTTGAGAATTACTTTATATATGCACCTAATCATCGATACTGCAGGAACAAGTGTTTCATTCTGCTACTTTGATTAGTCCAAATGAGATGAAGTGTGTAAGTATTAGGGCCCTGATTTTAATTATTATTACTTTAGTCTTGTCGTGTCCTTAATCAGGCAAAACGTTCATTGTCTTCACTTTGACTGTGCCCTTTAAGCACTAGTATAGTAAGGCAGCTATGTGAAAGAAAGGTCATAACTGGAGTGCTCCAGAAGATAATTTCCAAAACCCTGTCTATAATCCTCCTGTCCTGCTTTCTACCATATCTGAAGGTTTTAAAAACATTTATTCTATCTTCTGCTTGTTTGCCTTTTCCTTTCTGCTGTATCACCAGACAATTTTAGTGTGGCGAATTACTGTGGCAAGTATTCAAGTTGTAGTCATCATTTCAGACACAGCTGTCTTGTTGTTATAAATTGTAATATCCATCATGTTCTGATTAAAAATATTGAGTGTGTTGAAATTCACAAAAAGAGATTATTCTACCCTGTTTGCTTAGAAACCAGGAATATGTTTTGTTTACTCTCTTCAAGGCAGTTGCAGAGAAAATAAAAGCAGTTGTGTGTAGTTTATCTTACTTAGGAATAGATTATTTCGAAGTGGGCGCTGAGTGGAATTTATTGCGAATGGGATGTTAACGTTTTTTTTATAAAGCTCTTGAAACATAAGGAAATGGAACTGCGTGTTGACCTCAAGAGGCTAGCTAGTCTTCATCTTGATCCCAAAGCAACATTAATAACATGCATGCAGTATGTTATAGATGGTAATCCAACCTGCTCTTGAAGTCCTCGGTAACATTTCCAGTTAAATCTCTTCTATTCTTAGACAATTGAAATCTGTTTTTAAAGTTAGAAGTGGGAATTTTGTTTGGCCTTTTTTTCCATTCATCATCTAATTTAAATCTTCTTAAGCTCCTCCGTTCTTGAACCACTCACCATGGTCACTGAAAACATAATATATTCCTTTCCTCTGTGGCCTTTTTATATTTTTGACTGTCAGTATCTTCCCTATTGCTCTTTCCTCTTGTTATGAATAACTCCAGTTTGTGCAATCTATAAGAGAGATCTTATTTTCTAGACCTCTGGTTATTTCCAGTGCTTTTCTTGGACTCTGTCCAATTTGTTTGTATCAGTCTTGAAGTGCAGTGTCCAAAATTGAATACAGTACTGAGCTGAGAAAAGCAGGAAGAAATAACTTCATGTGTTCTGAAGACTCTTTGCCTTACATTCAGAGAAAAGTTGTTGCCTTTTTCACCACAGCATGTCTTACATGTAATCCACTATATCCCACAGGTAATTTCCTGAAAAGAAATTGTCTCTTAGACTCTTGTTTTTCACCCTGTATCTGTTGGTTGTTCTGACCTAAATATTCTAATTCTTCTGGCCTAAATTGTCTACTTGCACTTCTCCTTTAAATCTTGCATCTCATTTTTCAGATAGTTTCACTGATTTGGGGTAATGCAGAAACAAATTTTCTAAAAATCTTTAAGAAAATTTCCAAGGATAAAGTAGCGTAGAAATAAATTTATTTCTGTGCAGAGATATTTGCTAGGAGATTGGATATTCCACCCTCTTCATGATGGGAGATCAACCTTCCTTGACCTGGTACTGCAGATACAGTACCAGAATTGCACAGATAGATTACTTTTGCTTAGCTGTATATGTCTGAAAAATCTACTTTACTTTGCCCTCTGTAAATACTTTTTTAGCACTTAGATGGTACTTTTGCCCTTCAAAAAGATGGGCATGTGGTGTGAAAACAGCTCAAAGCCACTGCAAAATCAATCTCAGTTGACCTATTTCTACAAGAATTTCACTGGAGGGGGGAAAAAATTGGAGTATGTTAATAATCTCTAATTATCCTTCCTTATCGTCAAAGACCCAAAATCTTCCTATCTATCCTTTCCCTGTCCTTTTCCCTGAAATAGTCTTGTAGTTTTAACTTATTTCTAATGACTAATATGATGTTTTTATTACTAGTAGTGATGATTAATATGAAACGTGATGGGAAAAATATGTTGTTCATGCAAGTATATTTGCATTTTAAGAAGTTTTCAAAAGGGCAAATGACACCAAAATTATTTTATGTTAAACTAGTGATTATAGGTTAAGCCAATGTTGTGAACATACAGTACAAGAAATATATCTGGATAAAAAAATCCAGAAACTTAATTTAAAGTGATGTTCATTTTGCTTCAATGAAATGCAAATTTTACAATTATCTGTAGACACTATAGAATTTCCAAGCCTATATTCATTAAGGAATGACCATGCATCTAAATGTACAGTTTTTCTGGCTCTTGTAAAGTCTGGGTTTATACCAAAATATAGGTTACTGCACATCTAACATCTGCATTTTTCACCAGTTTCTGTTCAAATTTGAAATATCCCACACAAGAAATACAAATATGTAAGTACACCTGGAATGGTTAAAAATGCGATCACCTGAATTTATTGATGAGGTTTGTTAAACAAATTGTTCCCAAAGTGTCAGTTAAACCTTAGCTCATGTATTTCCTGGGCACATTTAGTGCGTGTATTCAGATCTTTACATAATATTCTCAATATTCAAAATTAGAACTTGTGTTGTGATTCAGGGCAAGTACTTAGTGCTCCTAAATTTGGGTTCCAACTCTTGAGGGGTAAAGGCTGTTTTAACCTTGTGAATGTAGTTTTAATTTATTTTTAGTGGGCTAGAGGCAGCTAAAAATTATGGTTATGAAAGAACTTCTAAACATAGATAACAGCTGAGAGAACTCATTCTCATTCATTTCTGATATATGGCAAAACTTGGCTAGTGAATTTTCTCTGCCTAGCCAGTTCAATATTTATTGTTATTTTTTGTAACAGGTGGGTGAACAGAATAACCTGACTCCGTTAATACTTTTTCCACACTATCTAATTTGGGAAGCCACCGGAGCTTCAGAATGTGAAATTAGGCATGTTAGTGGCATAGCCCATCAAGCATAAGGAATAGTATAGCAATAGTATCCTCACTGTTACTGTAGATAATGCATTCAAAGCCTGTCACTTTCTGATCAAAGAATATGTTCATTTAGATATTGTGCAATTCTATCCATTTAAATTAGCTGCAGGTTTTATACTTTGCTGCATGAGTGCAGCCGTCATGAAGGCTCCGATAGAGCTGAAGCCCTTCTTACCTGCTGCATTGTCCATCCGGTTACTCTGAATTAGGATGTATTAAAATTACTGAATTGTGGTATAAATATAGAGCCAGTAAAAATTACACTACATTAAAAAATAAGCATTCCTCAGGAGTTGTAACAAATTGAAACTCAGGTAGCTGATTTCAGTGTAAAGTTATTTCCTGTAATTAACTTAGTAGTATTAGGATTTGAGACTAACTTAACTATGGTTAGAAGAAATAATTCAGCGTTTAGGAACTAGCCTTTTTTTTTTTTTAATCTGTGCTGTTTATTTAGAGCATCAACAATGGGAATACAACAAATGGATTTCTACAGAAATTTTTTGTTGTCTAACTTAAAAGCAATAAAAGTCTACTGTCTTAAAAAACCTGGAAATCTATGGAAACATCTTACAAGGATAAATTCTGAAATTTAGTAATAAATGTGTCTGTGTGGGACACATGTAAAGAGGGCTTTCCTATTAGCCACTTATGCAAGATGCTATTTTAAGAAGGTCAGGTTGAGTTTAAAAATTTCATTCGGTTTAAGAATTTCTCATTTTATATTGGTTGGAAGTTAGTATAAAAAACCTGCTGTTTTGTAGTTCAAAGTACAAATATATATCTTTTTAGACAGTATACTGGGGAAAAACTGTTGTGAAGTTGTATTTGAATCACAAAATTTAAATCTGTATAATGAAAATCACTTTTTAGATGGATAGTTTTAACAGTATAGTTTGTGGAGACTGATGTATTATTTCCATTATATACTGTATATGTGGAAAAAAGGAATACTATAGAAGATTTTTCTGCTTAAGTAAATTAAATAGCGTCTTATTTGTGACGTCTGGCTCAAGCATAAAATTGATACTTTATTTTGCTAACTGAAAAAAAATAACTTCAACAGATACTGCTTCTTTTTCATAAGCAATTTATATTGATAAAAATATTTCTTTTAAATTAGGATTTTGGCGAGATCATATATTTCCATACAACCACATAAACCTGAAATTAAATATATGTATAACCTAAAGTTGTAATTTGTATAAAGAAAACACCTGCTTCAAATTTTAAATCAGAGCTAGCAGTAGCTCAGTGCAACAAGATTTAATTAATTAACACCAACTAAAGGAAGAGCAAGCTAGAATGTTAATGTTTGCAAGATCCTTCAGATCCTCATATCCCAGATCAAAAGACATTCAAAGCAGAATAAGTATGTGATGTGCTTGTCCCGCTGAAGTACAATATCTAACTAGCATTTGAATCTATGCTAGTTTTTTAATCTGATTTAGCAGCTGTTGAGAATTTTAGAACATTTACCATACCACTGGAGCTTCCTGTCGGCCACTCCTTGCGTGTCAGGTGGCTACCCTGATGAGGATGGTTTTTAAATAAATAAAACCATCAACATAAAGAAGAGGTTTCTTCAAGGTTGCTAAGTATGCTGCTGCTGACATAGAAACCTAAGGAATTTGCAATGGAATATTGAAACCAGGTAGCCTGTATGTCACTATTCAGCTACAGTAGTAGAGAATAAAATTACTATTCATAATGCAAGCGCTTTATCACTGTTCTTGCAAAAAAACTGCCATGAACTTTGAGACCTTGAAAACTAATATGCCAGAAACAATAGTGGAGAGATGGGAAGTTAGAAAAGGTAATTATTGAGCTGTTGTTAAATAAAAACCCTTTTGGGTCCCTGTTTCTGGAAATATAAAAAAAGAAGAGAGTTTGCTAGCTGGAGAGCTATCAGAAAAATGCATTTTAAGTCAAATCATTTTAGACTAGAGGGAATATAATTTGGGGTTTCACAGAACCTGTAGAGTTCTTATAAACAGTATCAAGAGTTTTGTTAAAATAAATAAAAATGTAAAGCTATTTCAGATAAACACTTCCCTTTCCCCAGGGGAAATTATTTGCTATTCACTAAAGCAGGGAGTGAGAGATGGTAGCAGGGTTAGGAAAAGATGGGATCAACATCCAACATGCCAGGTTTTTTTGACTGGCAGTAATCTGATCAACATGCTGGTCGTAAAACTAGTAAAAGCAAAGTTATACACCTAGAGGTACAGGAAACAGTTTAGAGTAGTTTTAGTTTGAAATGGAGCTCCTTTAGTTAGAAATTCACCTCCTTTAGCTAGAGGACCTTCTCTTCTTTTCTGATACCCATTTTCCTCCTGATTATTTTGCAGCGGTTCCCCTGTTTTCCCAATCCGTAGCTTTCCCTGTACTGTCAGGCAGCATTTTCCCATTTCTTATTTTTCTTTAGGAAGGGAATATCCAGGGAATATGTGTGAAATGGAGAAGGGAAATGTACTGGTTTTGCTGGTAAAAGAAGACTGCGTCCATGTAAGTGTTTCACTTTCTTTTGCCTTGGCCCAGGAAACCCTGGGAAGGTGTTTTCTATGTTTCTAGCGAGGGTTTTGTTTGTTTGTTTGTTTTTGTCTGGCCTCAGCTGTCATCTCATAGCAGTTTGTGATAGGAGGGAAGAATCTATGTGATTTTTTGCAGACTTCTGTGCTTAAGCACATGCATACAGGCCACATTTCAGATGTGTACGTATGTGTGGGACACAAAGGAAGAAATATTATCAGGAAGCCAAGTATTAAGAAGGCATACTTTGACGTTTTAATTCTGTAGTGTTTTTATATTTGATGTTGTTTGCGAATTGGGGAAGAATTTCAGTTTTCCACATTAAAGCACTACGGCTGATATGAATGTCTGAGGTAACTGTGGAATATTATCTTCCCTATTTTCACCTTCTGCTGGTTTGAAGTCTATTTTGTTCTATTAGGAAGCAATGTCTTGGTGCATTCAGTCTTTATCCTTGAGAATAATGGAAGTTCTAAGAGTTTATTAGAGAAATACATAAAATCAGATCTGTAACATTGCTTAGATATTATTAAAGTCTGCCTTGCAATCCTGTTGGCCTTAGTGACCATAGTGTGGATGGAAATCTTGACAAATGGAAATATTGATGAACCTTCAGCCAAAAATTAGAACAGGAAAAGATTTCTTTGAAGAAAACATGCAAATCCTTACTGTGAATATTACCTTGCAACCAGGGCTTCAGAAAGCTTTTCAGATGGATACAGCTTCTGTTGTTGCATGTTGGCAATTTAATGGGGAAAGAGTAAATGCAGAAGTTCTGATAGGATCACCATCTTTATATATCTTCACATATTTATTAATCTTACTGTTTTTAAAGTGTACTCGGGAAGAAAAAGGGAATACAGATCCTCATTGTAGCACAGTGCAAGTACAAAGCATGCAAGCACACCACCACACTAAAATTATCTGCTGTGTATGTTAGAAGCAAGAAAAAAATAACCACTTTGATCAATTTGCTGTCTTGAAATGCCCTCTAATTTAACCATTATAGAATTATATTTGATAGTGGCTCCACCAAATGAGCCACTTTAGAAATGAGGAATGTTTGTGTCAATTCATGCTCCTGTCACTTGTGCATCATTCATCTAAATAAAAATGTAGGCACTGAATTTCAGCAGATTATAGAGTGTGCTATTATGTGAATATTTGTACTCTTTTTAGTTAGCTCGTATTTGAGAAGTATGTGTCCATGTCTGAATGTTGAGAATATCTTTATAACTTCTTCAATAAAGCTTTAAATTAGAACTGCTGGAATACAATCAATATTTTAATGAAGAGACTGATTCTTTGGTAAGATCGGTAGACCTAGCAGGAGAGTGTGAAGACTTTGTAATTGATAGTTGTCTCGAATCCGTGCTACAGCAACTGTCAAGTCAATTAAAGAATGTAGCAGTATCTAATAAAATGAAATTTAGGGATCTTTTCTCATTTGCTCTTTCATAAATAGATGTGCTCTCAGATATATTCATGAATAAACTATTGCTTTAAATATATATATGCTTTTAGGTTAAGTTTGCTTTGCTTGAAACTGTTCTAACAAATGCCCGATTATCACAGCTCTTGATGGACGGGGCTCAAAAGTGGATGGGACTTATGGGTGCTGATGCTTATCTAGTGGATTAGTAGCGGTCGGAACAAGAGCACAATCATGGTGCATTCACCCTTCATCCCCTTCCCTCCATGCTGCGTAGTGTGCTGTCTTTTCTAATCTGCTATGAGTTACAGTGTTAAGACGGTAACAAAGCATGTTGTCTTGGCAAATCTGCTTAACCACTGAAGGATAGTAACAGTGCAAAAACAGTTACAAAAGTTACAAAAAAAACAGTTACAAAAAAAAAATCAGTTTTCTGAATTGTCTTCTTTTTGTTTCCTTTTGTTTGAGGTTCAGAGATTGACTTCATTGGCTACGGGACAATGACTGTTGTGTTTGCTTTGCATGGGTTAGGAGAACTACCTAGTAACTCTCCTGATGATCTCTTGTGACAATCGCTTGTACTCTTACTGGTCCACTATGCAAAATCTGCTGTCTGAAGGCTTGCACGCACTGATGAAGGTATTTTGTTAGCGCTGTGTAATTCAGCTTGCAAGGGAGAAAAGATGGCATTGGATAGACCAATGTGATTTGCTTTATTTGCACTTCAATTACAATGTTTTTTTAAAAACTTTTAAACAAAAAAGTAATCAACAGCTGCCTTTTTGAAAGATAGTAAGGAACTTGGGGCCTGTTTGAAAAAGAAAAAAAGAATGCTAAATGTAAACCCAAAATGAAACTCCAAAAGTATAGGGGAGAAAAAAAATCTATGTTTTTGGCACAGAGAAGGTCACACTTTTTTGTTCTCTGTTCCAATGAGTCCATTTAACACTGTATGCACTGTCTTTCTTACATAGCATATTGTTCTAGGGGAGATAACTGAGGTACCTTTTTGGATAAAGGGCTAGAGACTGTCATTGCTAAGTAAGGTGCATTTAATGCTGCATAGCTGTAGACCTACAGTGGAATTTTATGCTGTTTAGATTTGCTCTGGTTTAATAAATAGAAAATAGTATTGGTTTCAAATGTATGTATATATGTGTGTGTGTGTGTACCTTAATTCCTCTGCTTAAGTCCATAATTCCTCTGCTTTAGACCAAGAAAGAAAGAAATAGAGTAAATCCAAAGTACTCAAAAACATTTTCTACTGTATGTCAAATCTTGTAACTTGCCTTACCTTTCACATGCTCAGTACTTGCCACTGAAATTTTCCCTTTGTGTAATCATCCATGGTAGAGAAATACATGTAATAATTTAAGAAGGGTTGATCTCAAGAAACATGCATTGCTTTGGTGTTGCAAGCTGAGGATTTACAAGAAAAACCCTCTAAATTTACCATATGCTTTATAAAATATATCATTCTTGGTGTTTGTCATGTGAAAGCTCTTGTTCAACATAATACATATACGAGTAGTACCTTTTTATAGATAAAAATCATGTTGTGAAAAAACCATCCTGCATCAAAGAACTTGGAAAAATGCAATCATAATTAATTTGTGTACATGGTCATTGTATCTATTTTATTGCAGCTTTAAAGGGAGATCGAATGTACTCAAATTAAAAGAGAAAATGTATCTCTATTCAAATGGCCTGAGTTCTGCCGGTGTTCCTGAACCTGCTGTTTCCTAATTGTGTCTTGATGGTTCCCATTGTATCTCAGCAGTTTATTTCGAGCATCTGGATTGCTTTTTAGAGGCTCTTCAGGAAGTGTTGACCTTTCTCTATTGACCAGATACATGAATTTACCACAGTATTTCCCAGGGTGAAAAAACAGGAATATTGTGTTCAGCTGGGTATACATTTTTACAGGTTGTCTTGAGTATTGCATCCTCTAGACTGAAACTTTCAAGTGATGCAGTTATGTCTGACTTAATTAAGAGAATTAACCACTGTAAGGGTGCTAGGGTTACTTTATTCTGTGCGTACACGTTAAAATACATCTCTATTCAAACACTTTCAGAGTGCTGTTTACTATTAAATATCTTATTGTATAACTTTATCTTTGTAGCTATTGTGGGTCTATAAAACCGTTGTACCTTGTGACGATGTATGTCTGCAAACTGCATAGGATGAAGTGATTCTATCAGGAGGTATCTAAAGGAAAGTTACTGAAAGAAAACCTTTGTTTCAAGAGTGGGATTAGTATAGGAGTAGCTAAAGTCATAGTGGGCTACAATTCCATTCAGATACTGTATGTTTAAATTTATTACTTTTATAATTTTGTCCAGGCTTTGTCCAGGGCAAAGGAATGGTATTCACAGTAAGACTAACCTAAATTTTGCATGCAAGCTTACGATACTGTATTTAAAGAAGCAGTTGCTGTCTTCAGAAAAGTACGTGAACTGCAGCTGTATCCATACTTGAACTATTTAGAGTAGGGATGCTCAGCTTCTTGATGACTGAGGTCAGGTTGAGTTACAGAGTTTGGTAGGTTACAGAAGTTAATGAAACATTGCATTGCAGCTGGGTAGAAATGTCCCAGGCCCAGCGATCAGTAAGTAATTTTGATATGGAATATCAAGAAGATGAAGATTGGAATTAGCAGGGTAATAGGATGTAAGGGTAATAGACATAACTATTTGCTATCTTTCTGTTTGAGGACAATTTCTTTTGCAGTTACCGTATTTTCTCTCACTTCCGTTTGGTGTTATTCGCAATAGAGTTTGTGTTTAAAATTATGGTTTGTCAAAACAAGAGATGTCTGTCTGGAAGGTGGTGATTTTGACTAATTCCTGAGGGGTGCGAGATTTCTGAAGAAAGCATTTCAGAATTATTTAGAGGTCTTATCTAAATTGTGTCATAAGTATTATGATAATCTAATTTTTTACCATGATTTAGAAAACTTCTCACTGTTAGAGTTTCAGCCTTTGGTTTGGTATGGTGGATTCTTATTTGTTGCTTTCTCTTTTGAATGGCGTGAGAAAAGATGAGTATTAAGACATTAGTTCTCTTGATGCTGAATATCTGTTTCTAATTTAATTCATTGAGCCTTTTTAGCTCATCAGTACCTTTTCTGCTAACGCGCACACATCAGGAGAACATCTGGTGTTTATGAACATCTTCGTAATCTGGAGTTTTAGCTTATGTTTACGTGCAGTCTTTTGTTCTGATATTTCATTAAACCATTGTTAGTAAGTAAAATGTTTGTTTTGCTTGCTAGTGCTGTGTCTATATGTGTGTAGGCACATGAACTATCTGGATTTAATCTGCATACAGGAAGCACTGTACCTATACTAGCAGTGCTTACTTCTCTGGAATCTACTGAAATTTCCTGCATATTTCACAAATGACTGCGAGCATATTCTGTATTTAAATAATTCATTTTAATAACTAGGGACAGCATTAAATGATCAGAGTGTATGTAGCTATGTAATAATATTTTTGTAAACTTTCCCTTCCTTTTAAATGGAGGTGTCACATAAGAATGGTCTCATTAAAAAAATTTGAAAGCATAAAAACCTTTTTATATCAAATATGCTTGTGTAGTAGAAAAAATGAAACACTTCATGTAATAGTGGAGAGACATAATATTAAGATTTTGGGCCACATTCAAAACAAATCCTATCCACCACTTTCCATGTTTAAAGTCCTTGAAACACGCCTGAATATTCCTTGAAGGATGCTAACCTTTTGGCTAAGCAAACCTTGTGATTATGGTCTACAATACTTTCATCCACAAATCAGAACGTGCTTTACAAAAAGCAATCAGTAATACTTCATGCAGGTATGGCTTTTTAATAACACTTAAGTTCATCATATGAAAGAAAATAGTAATGACAGGAGGTGATATGGTATACAGAGGGGAGACAGTATTCTTGAAGTTTTTCAAACCTGCTGGTTGCTTGAAAGGCACTGATTTTCTAGGAGTTACTTTAATTATCCAAAATGCTTCAACTAGTAAAACTAGCCACTAAAACATTTTTTAATCTTTGTTTTCAAAATTCACACCTGAAAATATATTTTAATCTTTACAAATGTATTAAAAATGCAGGATAATTTCAACTACGTATCTTGACTTAGTACTTATTATTCCTAACACAGTTTGTCTATAAAAGAATGATTTGTCAAAACAAGAGATACTCATGTGGAAGGGGGTGAGGGGTGCAAAACTTCTAAAGAAACCATTTTAGAATTATTAAAATATGTAATGTAGTAACAACAGTGGCTGTATGAGAGTTAATTACAACACATTGTGTTCTCATCTCTATCCAAATGACGAAATTATAATACTGAGTTATAGTGAATCGTACTATTCAAATGAGTATTACATCAGTAACATTTTCCATGCATAGAGGAGGCAGACTTCTTCTGTTCATTATCTGAAGCCCAAATCCAGAAGGCAACAGACAACTGAAGAAGTTCTTCATAAAAACTGCTTTTTAATAACGCATGTTTTCTGAAACATACTACCCCACTTTCTCTTGTTAAACATAGTTCAGTTACATTTTAATTACATGGAATTCCTACACCTGAGAAAGAAGCTCCCTGCTTGTTTGAATATACCTTGAGACTGAACTTGAAATCACATTTTCTTTAATACCTCAGTGTTATTCTTAACTTGCATGTGGCATACTTTGCCCTTTTGGGAAATAATGTTGAAAATGTTATTGATGGAGTTCAGATCTAAAAAACAATTTAAATTAAACCGATGTGAAAAGAAATTTATTGAAACAGGCATGCACAAGAAAGCATGATTTTTTTCATCCTAAGAGCTGTTTCAAAATTTTTTTTAACAGTGACAATGTGGCTTAGGCGGCAGCATACCTTAAGCAATATTCTGAGTTATTCTGATGAAATTCATGTTTTGTTCTTTAAGTTCTTTCCATTCCAGTTTGATTTTGGTCTAGAAGTATTGTCAAAGTGAGTGAGTGCTATTTGATCAAGATATTCCTCAGAAAAAGCCTTCCCTAGCATAAGTTCCTCATTGCATTTACAGATCCACATATACATATGTACTTATATATCATCTTGGAAAGGTTAGATGAGATTACCTGCTTTCCTGTGCATGCCTATTTCAGCCTGTTTTTTTCCTTAGCAGTTTAACACAAATTTGTGGATTCAAACACCAAAATTATTCATATAAGTGCATGCTTTCTGTAGAGTGAGGGAAAATAGGAAGATGCAGCTTCCAGAGAAGGTTGTGGGAATGTTCATGCAACATAGGAGGCCTAATCTTTGGGAAGTGCAGAGGCTTGCTCTGAGGCAAAAAGAGTAAGGACTGGTAAAGCGATCCATTTAGAGAATACAGTTTAGTCACAGATTATATTCCTAAACAACACAGAGAAACAGTGCATGAACTTTATTCAGAACATTGCATTTAATCCAGAAACATCATTATCTATCTGTATGTTCTGATGCTATTGTAATATGATGAAAACATAAAACCAGTTCTGTGCTTGATTCACTGATAATACAGGCAACATTGTCATCTACATTGTAGTGAATTATATTTTTTGAGTAATCCAAGTCGCATGTGTGTGTTTGTATGCTGTATGTCTACATGAATGAGACTAAAAATATACGAAGATTACAGGGGATCCATTACTATAAGTACATTTCCTTTGCAAATATCGATGTAATTGGAAAATTCAGTAACCACAACACAAGTATTCAATTCTGTATCTTACAACCACCCCCCCAATAATATGGTTAAGCTTGTTTTTAAAGCTCAGATACTTAGATTGCTTACCAAAAGCAAAGTTAGAAAGTTAAATCAAGGGTTAAAAAGAGTATTGCTCTATTAATTATAAACAGTAATGCAGAATTAAGAATTATTTTGGAAATGTACATGTATAGACAAAGGATTTTTTTTGTTTGTTTAATAAAATGATTAATAGGGTTTTGCAGATAGTACACTCAAAGCTATTAAATAATTGAATTTATATGCAATATAAATACCATGACAGGTTGCCATGACATTACAGATACTTCAGAGAAGCTTTTGGTACCGAAACTGCTGCTATTAAGAATGTGCACTCTAAATAGATATTGCATTACTGTTTTCCAGATGACAACAATGAATTTTTAGAACCTTTTTAATTAGTTTTTTTAACACTTTATACAGTAAAATGTCAAATACAAGTAAATTAAATATAACAAAAAAAGTTAGAAATATGTGTATGCATACAAACACTAATAAGGAAGAGCGAGGTTATAAGGAGCTATGACTAGAACTTACAAAGAATTAAAGGACAGCCTCATAAATTGTCTTATTAAAAAGACAATTTTTTTCTTTCCCTTCTGTGGAGTAAAAACTCAGACTGAGCAGCCATACTTCTGGGAAAAGAGTAACTGCAAAGGCTCCCTGAAGGCCTGAAACTGGAGAACCAAAGCTTTATATTTTAACTTTATAGATCTCCTGGTTTAGAAATCAAATCATTTAGAAACCCTTTAATGCCGGGTTGAAAATGACTAAATGACAATGATGCAAGAAAATATTTTTATTGTTTTTTAACCCAAACCAAATCTTTCTCCAAAACCGATTTTAAATGGTATCATGTTAAAACTGTAAGGGAGGTAGTTTTGCTTACTCTGAAGGTCAGACCTCTGATGAGATAGTGTTGGTCTTCTCCAGTGTGCTTTCAATTACAGCACTTTCCAACAAAATACTTACCAGCTCAGGGCTTCCCGAGTGCTGTATGTCTGTGAAGCTTAAGACAGACTTGATTTTGCTGATGAACCTATAACATGTATGGGCTTGGGAACATCAGAATTGATCCAAGGATGACCCTTTGCCTTTGGTCAGCTCAAGGAATACTTTCCCATAGCAAACATCTTAAGCTTTATTGTTGCTAAATTTTCATCTCAGCATCCTCCTTTCAGATTTCCTCAAGGTGGGTGACATGTGCTACAGACACAGGCATTTCTGAGACATGTTGCTGTGATAGCTGTGAAGGGAACACTGTTGAGCAGCGTGCCACAAATCCTTCTCACAGGCTGCACTTTCTTGTGGCAGATTTTCTCCCCTCATCTTTCTAGCTAAAATTTGAATTACCATGCATGTATACTTCCATGTTACAATACAAATGATGATGCTGTAATCTAAAGGCAGTTATCAGAGATCAGGACTGTTCAGGATGCCAGGACCTTTTGCGGATGCCAGTTCTCGGCCAACTCGTGTTGGTCCCGTCTTTGTATGAGTGGTCAGTTCAAAACTGCCTGGGGAAAAGGTTTATGGCTCAAACATAGCCCTTAATGTTGCAGCATCAGTAACAACATAGCAAATCTTAGTGAAAGACTTTACAGGAGGGGAATGGGATTCCTTTTTTAAACAAAACTGATGTGACTCATTGATCCTCACCCACATACTCCCAAGCACTAGGACGCATGTCTCCACATGCCCTGGCTGGAAGTCAGGTGCCCAAATGCTCATCATACCCCAGCAGCCTGTACAGTCCAGATCTGTTTGCTGGACACTGGGGAGCATGAGGGGCTTAGTGCCAAGCCCTGCCCACTGTCTCGGGGTTTCCCAGGCTGGCAATGCCTGTGGGTCTGGGGTACCCTCTCTGTCCCCCGTTGGAGCCCGCTGGGATGACTCTCCTTCCTGAGAGCCGTCAGGATTTCCTTGCTGCCTCTCTCCTGGATGTCTGGAGAAGCAGCATGTGAGGTGCATGCAGTGCTTTGGACTTAGCGACCAGCTGATGCAGGTGCTGTTAGCTCCTGCCGCTTTGACAGCCCTTCTCCGGGGTCTGCTCCTCCTGTGGCTTCCACAGCTGCCTGGCCCCATAATAGTGCTCCTATTAGTGCTCTCTGTAAGAAAACAACTTTTCTTGCTGCTGAATGCCATGTACTGATGGCTTTCTAGTTAGCAGCTACATCATGCTGCTCTATTTGCAAACCTCACCTACATAGTTCGCTAATTCTTAGGTCAGTTATGCGGCAGCGCAGCTGAAACAGACAGGGAATGGCCTGTGATGGAAAGCACACCTGAGGACATGCTTCGTGCAGGCCGGACAGGTGGAGCATTTTGCCTGGACTGGTGTCTTCCTTGTACGCTGTCTGTACTTCTTGTAGTGTCTTATGATCGATACCAGATGGACAATGTGGCCTGTGATTCTTTGCAGAAGGGCTTACCTGTTGTGGGGAGCAATGGCGGCTAGGATTGTTCGTAGTCCATGTTCAGCTGTAATTTGAGTAAGATGGAGGTGCACAAGCATGAGACTTTTCTGGGACAGACCAGCTCAGGTAGGCACAGATGAAGTGCAGAAATGTATTTTAGCTATGGATTAGCTTCATCTCTTCCTTCAGAGTCTATTATTTTTTCATTCTCTGTATAATTGTATCCTGGTTTTGCTCCTGGACCCTGAAACCTTCTTTTGTCTTACTGTTAACTAAGTAGCCTGGAAGGCTCTTAGAAGGACCCTTCTTAAATAAAGCTGAATTTCTTTGCGGTTTGTAAAGATGCTAGTGGATGATCTCTCCTTTAACACCACTTTTTGGCATTTTCATGAAAGTTTCTAGCAGCCTTGACCTTCAGCAGTTCTTCTCTAACTTCTTCAAGTTGGATGCTAGAACTAAAAGCTTCTTCCTCTGAAGTTGTTTCTTTCTTTAGTGGCAGCTTAATAGGAACTTTTGACAGAGCCTGCTGTTATGAGTACACCTCCGTGGAGAGGTTCATTTTGGACAGACAAATCACAACAGCTACAGCTGAAATCTTTGTGCTCTGACTGATAGTTAATGTAAAAGGAGGCTTTTAATTCTTTTTTTTTTTTTTTTAAAGATCTATCCCTAAAAGGCATGTGCTCATTCATTGTCCTAGACACACAGGAACACAGTCAAGATGCAAGGGATATGATTTAATTAGGCTTCAGCTGTACTAACTCATCTGGGAAGTATCCAGCACTAATTCAAATAGGGCAGGTCATGATTCTTCTCTGGTGGAAGCCTGGATTGCTTCCTGATTAATGTTATTTTCTACCTGTTGAAGAAGTGGCCCGGTACCAAAACCCTTGCATACCACCTGGGTGCTGGTACTTTTAATTACTGATGCAACCGCCCCTGTGTCAGGGTGGAGGGAGGGAAGGGGAAGGGGAAGGGGAAGGGAAGAGCATTATGATGGTGCTGTGAGGATTAGATTTGTTGTCTTGTCTTGAGAAGTTAAAAATAAATCAAACTAGTATTTTCTCTTAAAAACAGCCCCTTGTCATTGCTTTGTTAGAATGCTTAGCAATATTTCCCAACATCTAAATATAAAAGCCAGTCTATGCCAACTTTGCTGTAGGGAGATTAAACCATAACTGGAACTAAAACCAAGGGCCTGATCATATTTCTTTGGCAGCCTTGAGCCTGTAAGCAGAAAATAGACATCTCTTTACATGTCTACTTTTTCCCTCAATGTAGCACAGCAAGTAACTGCTAGGTATTTGTTTCCCTGAAAGAAATAGTGATTCTGTTCTGTGGTTTCTGCACCCCCGCAGCTGCATCTGGCTGAACATTTCTCTTAAATGAAGTAATTTCAACAGTGGCTAGTGGGCTTGGAGCGTGTACTGATAACTGATACAAAATACATGAAAATTACAGATTTTGTGGGGGGTAAGAGGGACCTGAAACAGATAGTGGCTGTAAAAGAGATCTGCTAAATCTTACAGTAGTTTCACTAAATGAAATAAAAATTTCAAACAGAACCGAACACTTACTAACCTTCATAGGATTTAGGCATTTTATATTGGTTTGAATTCTACGTCTGCTTTTTATATATTTATGAAGAAAAACTCATTCTTTCCCAAATTAACATAGATGGTGTAGCCTTGCACAAAACATTCAAAAGGACAAGCAGTATTTCCTATTGAAACAAAGTTTCAGTTTAAGTAATAAATGAAAGAGTGTTGATTCATTAAGTTCATGGAACCAAGTCAGTGGAATTCCTATAATGAGAGTGCTTCATTTCTACGGAACTTTAGTTTAGGAAATATTTTGGTTCATTAGAGATAACATCTGGTCAGCTGTACTAAGTTTTTCTTACTTAAAAAATGTTTTTATAGGAGACTCTGCTAATGCAGATATTTCCACTAGCAACTGGTTCTAAACAGAGGATAATGGATTCATCTATCAAGGGAAATGGTATACATATTCAATCTCTTGCCACAAAAATTATAAGGATTTCATGTAAATGCATAAAGAAAGGAGTATAACAGATGACTTCAGGCTTCTTTAATGCTCTTTCTCTGCTTTTTCAACTTCAGGCGTATGAGAGTCTTGTATATTTAGCTTCTAACATTGATACATATTTTAGCAACTGAGTATCCAATTGGTTCTGCTAAAAATCCTATCAACCCTTCTGTTATACATACTATTTTTTTGAGGACGTTGTTTCATTTATTCCTCTGTTTGAGCTAAAATGCCCAAGATAATATTACCAGTCTCGCACAGAATCTTGTCACACATCTGCCTTTGCCCATTGCTAGAACACTTAGCTTGGTAATTGGAGAGATAGGTACATCAGATTCAATTTTTAATGTTTCATCTGTTGAGATTTAGCTTCCCATTCAGTGATCTTGTCTGTGATCTTAAAGGTAGCTCACCTCAAGAATATCAAATTATCTGTCAATTAGATAGTTTTCACGGATCCTAAAGACTGGCATGCTATTGAAAAATGTAGTTGTTTGATCTATGTTATGCTTTGCTCTTTTTGCTGGATGTTAGTTTCAGCAGCAGTTTGATTTTGTCGTGCTGCAGCTTTTTTTTTTTCTTTTCTTTTTGTAGGGTTTCTTTAGTCCAACACAACTGTCATTCAGTCTTCTGCTAGTTTTCATTGCTTCCCTAGATTTTTTTCACTTACTGTCACTGAATTGGTATTATAGCAGAAAGGATTCCATTTTATATCTGATAGCAGAGTCTTTTTATTAAGTAGAATAATTTGTATGTATACATGTAATATACAGAGATACACATCTGGGGAAAAGTATTATGAAAATATTATTAATACAGAAAAGTAACTCATTTAAAATGTAGGAAATACCAGAATGAAGATTTTTCCATGCCAGCTTAATTGGCCTTTCCATGTTTGTTATCTCCTTTAATTAGATGATCACCCTCTATTTTTCACTTCCAGTGTCCATGCACAGGGCACACTGCATTACTATATGTGCGGATATTCACAGTATTGTCATTATCATCCCACAGACGTAAAGGGTGATGCTGATTTAAAAGTCAGGAGCTACAGCATTGTATGGGTCATGGATCCCACCCCCTGAGGGATCAGGGTTGCGTTAGGAATGGAGGAACTCGGTGGGGAGCCTGGCATGTTGTCCGTGGGGCCTCGCCTGGGGGGCTGGGTGCACACATAAGCACGCCTGTCTAAAGGAATGGCATCTATTTCACCTGCTTCGATGTGTTTGAAGGTTGACGAAATGACACTTGCCACGAGGGAACAACAAGAAAGCAACTCCAGTGGAGAATTTCTAAGCAAGTTAATGTTGCCCTTATTTTAGAGGTGTAGAAGTGAGATGCTGAGAATTTAGATTGAAAATATGGGGTAGAAAAGTTGGTAAGTCAGAGAACAGACTTGTCTGGAGTAAGTGATTTTGCATGCTTAAAGAACTGCCCTCCTTGTCTTCCAGTGTAACTCTGAATAGTCAGTTCAACCAAATCTCTACCTCTCAGAGTAAGCACCCTGAAAAATGAATTAATGCATACTTACGATAACTTCGATTCATATACTTACCCAGCATTAAGTGGCAACTTTGTGGGATAAAGTCCAGGTTTCTAATGTAGCACTTGACTGCACTAATGTTCTCAACAGTTAACAGCGCAGAAGTCTGTGTATAAGATAAAAAGGTGTCAGTAATTTATTCTCCTTTGTATGCATTTCTTAATATCCCAGGAACAAGAAGCATGTTTTTCCACTGAGATCAAAAACTCTTTCTTAGGTAACAGAGGAATAGTGTGACTCTTGAAACCCTGTGAAATTCCAAAATCTGGAATAGACATTTGCTGTCTGTGGTAAATCTCTCGTACCATCTCTTGTCTGCTGATATTCTTGACCTCATCCTGCCTCTGCTTTCTGCTCCCTTCCTGAGTTCCTGTCAACTTTGCCTTATGATTCCAGTCCCATCCTTTCCCTAATCCATCTGTTCCTTAAATTAACATGAATGTTTTTTTTAAATATATACCCTCCTGGTTTTGCAATGAAATAGAATTGTTAAAATTCAATAGAAAAGGATAGGATTTTTCATTGTCATTTTCTGCTTTACTAATAATTTCTCAAAGCAAAATTCAGATGCTGTTTTTCAGTTCTAATCCGTATTTATCAATTTTCATACTAGAACTATTGCTTTGTGAGCTTTACAATCTTAGCACATTGATATTTGATGTGCCTCTTTCTACTCTTCCAGAAGCTCTTTCCAAAAACGCAACCACGAAAAAACACAAGAAAGATATGCTAGTATCATTTTGAAGAGGACGTTACTTGTCTTGTCCCTTTTAATAGAGATGAGAAACTCTTGTGTAATTCTGACATTTACTAAATGATACCTGGTGAGTAAGGCCGCCTGGAAAAATTGGTTTATCATTAAGTCCATAATGAAACAAAAGATGCGTAATTTTGCTCTGGGGGTTTCAAACTTCTCTCCTTCATGGCACATGCTGCATTGTAAAATAGTGTGTTGTAGGTGTCTCTTTTCACACTTTCTGTTTCAGAACACCTAACATTCTCCCACTGAAAGAAAACGACAAAAACCCCATTTTAATTTGGTTCATTAGAGGGCGAAAGGTAAGCAGTCTTTTTTTTTTTTTTTTCTTCTTTTTCCAGAATAGTTTTGATATCAGACACAGTGGACTCACTATTCTGCTGAGAAGCATGAATACAGCAATCAACCTGAGATATTTTGGAATTAGACTTAGGTATGTGAAAGGGGTAAAATTTTCCTACGCCTGCTATTCTTAAGTAAACATGGAAATTGCAGATGTTTGCAGTATGTGTGTAAGGTCACACTTGTATAATGTATACTCCTTTCAATTAATGTATGTTACTAATTAATTTGGAGAAAGACTTCCGTCTTTAAATACATAATTAAAATGAGGATCAAATATACCTGACTTCTGGCTCTTAAAAATTATGCGTTGCCATGTTTTCCTAGTAGGTATTAAGCCATAATGTGAAAATCAACAACTCTGTGTTAGGTGCATAATTTTCCCATACAGTGTGTGTGTGTAAGAAGTAGAACACTTTATAATCCTGAATGAAAACATGGTAACTGAAGATTGTTTGATGATAGCATGGAGGAAATAAAGAGCAAAGGTGTGTGCTCTGTATTTTCTTTATTTTGCTAAGACTTAGGGAACACCCTAGAATTACTAGAAATTCTTGCCTTCACTCAGACTGCCAGCTCTCAAAGCCTCTCATGAAGTGGGCCACATCATCTTTTTTCTCTTTTTCCTACCCCCTTACCCTGAAAGAAATGAACAAAGAGGTACATACGTTCCTTCTGCTTCCTGCTTCAGGTGTGCAGGTTCTTTTCTGCAGCTGTTCTTCTTTCCCCAAGCAGATCAGCAGTTTACTGCTTATAGTTGTGCGGTGTATCCATCGCTTCTACAAGGGAGGATTAATAAAAGCAGTTGATGCTACTTTTTGTTTGTTCGGGGTTTTTTGCTCTTCATTATTCTGCTATCTACTTTGAACTTGTGCCAATAGTATACAATAGGGTGTTACATGCTTGTCAGGCAAGTTACTGTACTAATTTGTGAAACAGTTCTAAGCAGGATTATCAAAATAGGACTCGGGACTCGTTTTTTTTCCTAACTAAATCTTTACTATAACTACTGTTTTTTTCACATTAGCCAGAAAAATCAGGAATGATGTGTTAAGTGTGTGGATTCAGTTTTGGTGACATGAATCCTGGTGTCTGCTTCAGAAGGTTCATTGCCTTTTTATAAGTAGCCTTTCAGTCTGTTTGAAGTATTTAAAATCATTTCCTTCCCTTCAGAAATACATTTTGCTGCTGAATTGTGTTATACAGAAGTGAATCGATTTATGTAAATTACTATTCTGCATGGTGGAGATAAAAATAAATATATAAATAAATTAACAGACATCTGTGACAGAATTTCTAAATGAAACAATGGGAATAGTTAAACTGAAAAATTTGAGGAAAGTAATACATGCTCACCTTTTAATTCTTTAAGTTTAAATGTAAAATGCTACTTCAAAAGCCAAGAGTAAATCTCACACCTTTGGAGATTTAAATCACCATTTTGCTTTTAAGCATGTCAGTTGTTTGAGTTAATTAGTTTCATTTCCTGATTTCTATTTAAATAAATGCAACTACACAATAGAATATTATTCCTGAGCAGTCCACGCCGATGAAAACTACCTTACCATGAGAATGCTGTATTGAAAGGCTGACACCTTAAACAAAATCAGGCTGGTTTTGTTTAAGTAAAAAGTTCCATCTTCTTCCTCCTGAATTCAGTCCTATGGGACTTTCTTCAAAGGCAGACTTGAAGGTTTCCAAAAAGATGGAAGTGCCCAATCTAAGACATCAGAGAAAGTCTGAAAGTTAAGAGTACCTAAATATTCAAGGCATTATGTAATGGGACAAAGCATTTAACTGTGTTTTCAGGAATTTTGAGGTGTTTAGAGGGTGTTTGTAGTAGGACATCCAAGGACACCCAAACTGTCTTGGAAAGCGGTTTGGAGATTCAGATCTGATAGTAACATAGATATGTAAAAGTAGTGTGCTGTGCATACTGGTTGGCCCTGATAACGAGCAGAGATCATTAGTTCAGGCACAATGTTGTACTAGCAAAACCCATTATGTCTAGAAGCTGAGATATGTCTGCACACTCCTGTGCTGTGACATTTCCCTCATCAAGATAGAGTCGACTCATGACCAGCTCTGTGTAGTATAATGCAGGCCTGTCCTAAAGATAGAGGGATGTTGCACCTAAGCGTCCAAGTCCTTTAGGACTTCAGCTTTTACGCTTTTTCTTGGGAGTTGCCCCATTCACAATTTCTTCATCGGTCTTTCTGCTGCTGATGTTTCATTAGCAGGAACTTTCTCTCCCTTGCTAATTTTCATCTAGAAATGCTCTTTCAATTATGAGTGAGATAGGCAACTAGAAACCTACAGCAGATTCTGTTTCTGCACATTGGTAGGTGAGTTTTCCTGCACTCTTAAGAAATTCACATACACACACAGATCTAGTTTGGAATATGTCTGATAGTGTTGTTAGCAGATTCATTTTTCTTGTTTTCCTCCTTATTTTCTCTTAAGCCATAAAATAAATCTCAAGAGAAGCTTTCTCCACATAGAATATCTTTTCCAGCAAATTACTGTCTGCCTTTAATCCTGCAATGTGTAATTGAAAACTAAAAATGTGATCAATAGGTTCTCAGCAGGTTCAGATAAATACTTTTCTCCTTTCCCTCCTGAATTTGATTCAAATTGTTTCAATACCTTCCCTCTGAAAGGAAAATATCTTTTGAAAGAGTTCAGTTTTCAGGCCTGATATTTTATGTAGGTAAAAGCATCTGAAGGTAGATTTGCATAATCACAATGCTATATTTCAAGATCTCTAGCTTTTATCTGTCAAGTGTAGAATAAGCAGTAATAATGTCATTGTTGATTCTGACTTACAAGTATCTATGTAATTTTTAATTAATTCAATGTAAGATTTAAATTTTTCTTTTTAAATTCAAGGCAGGAATAAGATTTGACTTCCATTCTCACCCATGCTATCAATTGCTTCTTGTTCATTGTCTTTTCCTTTGGCAACATACATTGGTGTAATAAAGTGGGTAAGGAATATACAGAGTCTGTAACACATGCTTTTTGCTTATTTCCATTGCTTTCTGTCTCTTCCATTCCATGCAAACTCATTTTCCCTCTTATTATTTTCGGTGTATTTTTTTAATTAAAAAAAATATAGTTTACATAAAAGTAAAACTGCAACTAAAATTCAGTAGAGTTGATTTTTAATCAAATATTGTTATATTGTTTCTTAATAGCCAACTGCTTGTGAGGCTTTCTTTCAGTTAAATCTGAGGAGGAAAATTTTGAATTATTTTTAGTACACTGAATTGTGCTAACATGAGTATATAAAGATTATTGTTTGGAAGCCCTGAGTTAGCTTTTTAAGTGTATGAAAGAATAACTTGAAGTCGGGTTTTAACAGAATTGGTTATTTTTGGTTAGTAGATAATTTTGTCTACACCACAGTTGCAAAAGGCATAAGGTTAGTAGGGAAAATAAGTATCATTACTAAATCAGATGATACAATTGGGAAAAAAAAATGCAGGCAGGTTCTCAGGTACATAAACTCTCTTTCTCTCACCCATGACAATGAAAGTATTTATGGCTAGCATTTTTCTGAATCACCAAGCAGCCTGCATAATCTCTTTTCTTGTGTTAAACCAGGTTTCTTGTTTTAGCTTGTTATCTTAAACTATTACTATCACATACTGTATTCTTTATTTTGTTTTAGCAGGATTTGTAGTTTATCAAAAACTAACAGATCAGGGGACTTCTGTAATCAGGGGGTTTGATCATGCTAAAATATATATTATTGGTGTTACAACTTTATGCGTACAAAGTGGTTTAGGTTCATTATTGCAGTTATTGAAGGCAGAAGGGACCAATTGCCTCCTTCTGTAGCCCTGACCACTACTGAAACATGCAAATTTACTTAAAGGAGTCTAGACATAGCATAGCAAAGATTGCCAAAGCAAACTTCCATTTATCTAGTTACACCGTCTTTCCACACCATGAATAAAGAATAGCGATGAAAATTAGCCACACTTTCTTTTCCATCAAGTAATGAACACTGAGTGCCTCATCCACTGCTAAAAAGACTGCAAGAGAGAAAGGCCGTTAAATACATCTTTTGTGAGATAACCCATCTTCAAAACCGTGTTGTTACTCCTGCATAAACCTTGAGAAGATGAAAAACTACAAGATCAGTTTTTTAATTCTTTAGCCACCTCCGAAATTAACAGAAAAATAAAAATATCTGTTTTCAAAAATATAAAAAAATTCCTTGCAAATAGGTGAGTACAGTTGGCATGAAAAGCTTTTGTCAGTCCATCTGGAAAAAGTGAAGCAGGGTTTATTAATAATCATTACATCTGAAGTATTATTCTGTCCTAATATAACGACTGTGCTTTTCTGATAGTGTAGGTGAGCTAAAATTTCAGACACACACGAAGAAAAAAGTATGTAGAAGCTACCAAAACTATAAAGATAGGTTAGACTTATTTTGGTCTTATGTTTTACTGAAGCCCACATTTTACATGGCTAAAAAAAAGGGGAGGGGGAAGAGGAAGCTACATTCCCTATGTTATTCCCCTAGACAACAATGTTGTGCGACTCCTCTGTAGGAATCTTTCTGGAAATGAATGATACCTACAACAAGGTAAATAAAACATGGAAAATGCAAGATATCACAGTCACAATTCAGGTTAGAAGCAGTAACTCTTTTGGGAGTTTTTATTTTGTAAACCAAAACAAACAAAAAAAAGATCAGCTTGTCTTTCAGCTAAAAATAGGCTGTTAAAAGGGTAAGAATTTCTCATGTACACTGAGAACCAAAAGCTGAGAGAGACCTGTGAGATCATGTAACACATGCGGGGCTTGGCGTTAATCAGTATCGCTGGGATATTTACTGGAGGAAAACCAGCAGAATCCATGTAGAGTGAATAAAGCCTTAGGCTGGAACAAACACTGCAAAGTCACTACAAAAGTGCTCCACAGTCTGAGAGGGGAAAAAAACTTTCTTCTTTCTTTTCTTCTTTCTCACTATACGTTATGGTTGTGAGGGCAGTTTGGTAGGACTTGTTTCAGTTCTCAGTGACAAGGTGATTTTTCTGGTATTAATGTGCTGGTGGCATCTAGGTTTGGGGACATGCATACACAACATATAGTCACTCAAAGGGTCCTAAATTTGGGCTGGCATTACTTCTTTGTTTTCTGATGAAGGTGAACAATTCCTATAGAAAGAGTACCACCGGTCAGAGTAAACCTGTGTCCTTGTCTGTTTGCTAAAAATGCCTTTATTCTTTACGTGTGTACTCAAATGTGGATGAGAGATCAATCTTAAATGCGGATGAGAACAGGGCTGAGCTTATGATTAACCGTTACTGTTTACCCTTTCACATTTTATTTCAAACTTATGTACAAGGAAATGAGAGAGACTTGATGGGCATAAATCAGTCATTCCCAAAGGGCAATCCCGTGGCAATCCAACCATCACCTCTGGCAACTAATCGCAGGAGCCAGGCTGAAGTGAGCAGCCCTAGGGAGCCCGTGCGCGGCGTAGGCTCTGTGGCTGGCACAGCACGTACGCAAGGGGTGTTTGTCCAGCCATGCTGAGCAGATTCAGGTTAGCTTGTGGAGATCTGAAAATGTTAATCCAGATAAAAATGAGAGCCTACCTGTGAAGCATGGGAAACTGGGACAGAAGTATTTTCAAAAATAATAGAAATAAGAATACATTTTGCAAATGTTGCTTGGGAGGATTTATCTTCACAGTTAATGAGAATTTTCTTACTTCCTACTTCTGTTTTTTTTAAGATAATGTTAGATATAAATGGTGGAAAACATGAAAGGGCACATGAAAAGATGTCATGATGTAACCGTCTTTCCTTTTACTTTTAAAGATTCCAAAGTTGTGTGATTTTCACTGGGAGCAAGCAAGCATGCCTTCAGATGTTTTTATTTTTTTTCCTGTTTGCTTTTATTTTTATTCCTCCACTTAAGCTCTGAGCGTTATCAACAAATGATGGTAAATTGCAAGCTTTCCACCACCTTGTTCCTACGTGCCACTTACTTCTTCAAGAGGTTTTCTTTCTCTTAAAAAAACCCCAAACAAAACACATTTTGTTTCCCAAGAAAGATCTTTGCCTCGCTTACCTTTCTCCAAAAACTTGTATTGACTAGCACTGATGGGAGCTGAACTGCATTTTTTACTTCTGCAGAATGCCATGCAAATGGTTACTACTACTTAGAGCTATGCTTACTTAGCATTGGTTCTATTAATAATGGTGTGAAAATAACAGTGCTATAATAAGTAAAGCCATAAATGCTAGCCTAATAATTATATGCTACGATCTAGTTTATGGGTTTTATGGAAACTGCAGTTAGAAAGTTATGAAGAATTATACAGATCTTTAATTGCACAGTCTTTTAAATTATGCAGTCCATGAACACAGTTTTTTCCAGTGCTTCATACTACAGCAGTTAATTTTATATCCCCATAGTTCTGGAAGCCAAAGAGTTTCTTTTAACAAGTCTATGTTTTGATATCAGCCAAGTTCTGAGGTTTTCTGATTTTTTTTTCTTGAATGTTTCTTTCATAACTAAGTTCTGAAAATGGTTACATGCAAAATAACCCACAGTTTTAATTTTCAAAGAAATCTAAGCTTCCTACTGGCAAGAAATTACATATTGTTTGTGGAGACAGGGAGTGAGTCAGTGAGTGGTTACTCAGTAGGTACCAGCATATGATATTGCAGGTGCATCTCCACGGCTCTCTAAACAGCAGGCAGCTCCTCAGATTAGAACTCCAGGGTTAAATTCTTGCACAACACAACTCCGAAGGCGAGCTCCCTAGTTCACGTGTATCTCACAGGCTTGAGCTAAGTGAATGCTTCTCTTCTTTTACATTTACTGAGCAAAACCCAACAGGATAGTAGGCCCAAGAAGGCATAGATACCACATTTCGACGTTGTGGGTTTTTTTTCTGTGCTGGGAGTTCTAGTGCATTTGTAGAACGAGCAAAACATCAATCTATCCACTGACTTTTATAATGGCAAAAGAAAGTAGTGTAAGTGTAAAGCAGCTGTGGTACAGAGGAATTGTACCAGCATCATTTGGAAGGTTTTTGCTGTGAGATATCATAATCTGATCTATAATGACCCCCATGAAAAAAATCAAAAAGGCTTTTTTTTCCCCACCACTGATACTTAGATGGCAAGTGTTTATAGCTCAGAGATTACCAAATGTGGACGTCAGTTTAAAAAAAAAATAAAAATTTTTATCAATTCTGATACCTGTTTTCAGGTATGAAATGTAGGTCCTAATGTGTTTAAGAAGAAATTTTTATATTTGCTTGCCTTTCCGAAAATGTTATCTGTGCTTGATTTGGTATGGATTTCACGGTTAGTCAATTCTGCAGAGCCGATTCCCAGACAGGACTAGGAGTCAGTCTAGGGCTGAGCTCATGCACCTTTCTGGGAAAGAAAATGACCTTTAATAAGCAAAATCTGGATTACATTAAAAGTATATCCTACTGTGCAAACTGGGTAAATTTGTATTGTATATTGGCATATATTTTTGGATACAGTACAATTATTTTTCACATCTAAAAAGAGGCTGAAAAACATTGTATTTCCAGTGTGTGTCAGTGAGCAGTAAAAGGGGAAGGGCACAAGGACTGGAGATAGCTTATATATATGTTTTTGAAACTTCCCCAGAAAATGTGATTAGATTACATGAATTCTCTTAAGAATCTGTTCCTCTTTCTTTCCCACCTTATCAATTATGCATACAAGTGCCTGCAGTATGTATACTTTCTGTAGTGAGAAAGTGACCCGGAGGTATCTACATTTTCCTTGGGAAAAGAAGCTAAAAACAAACAAATATATTTTACCTCAAGATGTTTTATACTTCGCTGAGACTGGATGATTATTTACTCAGTTGTAGGTGATGGGGAAGAGAAGTCACTGAAAATAAACTCAAGCTTGAAGGACTGCAATGACAAGCAGCAACAGAAAAGAAAAGATTACAAAATAATGATGCTTAAATTGACTGTCCTCTGCTTTAACAGCTATGGCCAGCCCTTCTCCAACACACGTTTTCAATCACAATCCACAGAGGAGGAAGGAAAATTCTATTAGTTATGTTCTGAATTCATTGAACTGTAATCTCAGAATAATATATTCACATCTCAAGCTATGTTTTTGTGGGGTAAAAAAATCTTCTCCAGAATATCACCTCTGTGTTGTTTCTTCATTGTAGAAAGACGGACCAGGATTTTTAAAAAGCTGAGGTTAGAAAAATGCCTTTGAGTGAAAAACAACAACAGATGTCTGATTATTCTATGGGAACCTTATTGTCATTCATTCTAAATCTCTTCTTGATGTAATTTAACATAAATAATTCAGAATAAGTAAAACAGAGCATGAAAAATGTCATTTGACAGAGATAAATTTATAAAGTAGTTGAAAGTGGTGTCAGGATTTTACTAGCTGAATTAAATGTTTACTGCAAGTATACGGATGTTTCATCTGAAGAGAAAAGCACATTGATGTTTTTATCGTTTATATGTATCAGCATAAGCACACAACTCACCTTCCCAGTCATAAACAGGAATATGTAACAATTATATTCTAAGATGCTGAGTCAATAGCATGTTGTACATGAATGAACAAGTCTTACTGCCTTCGAGGAACCCTATTAAATTTAAGTGACTTTTTGTAGGCGATGATGCAACGTGCATTAGAGCATCAGAGCAAAATTTGGACCAGAAACCAAGCAATTTGACAGTATTTTTACTAATGAATATTGAGGGATATTGAAAGTGCTATAAATGAGAGTAGACTGTAAGACAAAAGGAAGCAAAGGTAATAATATTCTAGAGAAATAGCTTATTTTACATTATTAGTTGAATGAAAATTAAATTATTCACTGATATTTAAGGATTAGACTTGAATTAAAGTTTCATTTGTTCGTGTCTTTAAAAATTATAATAAATGGTTCATTACTAACAATTTTTATAAGTACATTAGTAACTAGTGATGTAACTGGTATGTATAAAAGATTTTAGGTGAATCTAGCAAGAAACTTTAGCATTTCCTATTTGTTTCAGAATTCTTTCAAGGGAAGTGTTACATACTTGCATGCAGTGTAAAATTTTATGAGTCGCATTTTAAAATAATGAAGAAGTTTGTTCACTGGACTGGAAATATCAGGCTTGGTTTACAAGACACTGAGATTCGTATTAAGAGATAGGCTAGAGTTCAATTATACTTTCTGACTTCACTGATAATATCTACAGTTATTTATGTTGGTTGTTAAAATGTTTACATTGATTTATATATTTCACTTATTTAAAAAACCTGTTTTATGCTTTTTTTTTCCCTTGGTGAGATACTGAAATACCTCATGAAGAGTTGAAGACCACTTTCATTTTTCTGCTTTTATCTTTCCCTACAACAGATAGTAATTTAAATCCCAGTATTAGGAATTCTGCCATTAATTTTATGGACTCTCTATTTTGTTATTTCTATTTTGCTATTGTTGTTTCTCTTAAATCTGCTAGACTGTTTGCTAGAAAATAGTACAATGTGGTTCCTGAATAAGTCTGTTATGTCTAGATCCACTTGGATCTAAAGAAAATGTGGGTGAATGGTTGGGTGTGGACTTTAGGGACCAGCTCTTGGTCTTTGGACTTCATCTGCCTTGATTTAGGTACCCAAGTCTTTTCATGAGCCTTATTGTTTCTGTACTTCTTATTTGGGAAAGAGGAATAATAGTGTTTCCATACCTCTCAGGATGAATAATTAAACAATGAGTGTTCTTACACTTTCTTACAAACAACTTTCTACATGTTACCTTGACTATTCACAACAGTGGAAAGCAAGGATAGGGGAAACTTGATGTTTTTACCAGCAGGGCTTTTCAAATACAGATCCTTCTAAATTGTTGTGTCTGCTGAGCTCAGCTGCTGAGATCAAACTGATTGTAATAACCTTGTTTTATAAGCTATCCTGTGTGACAGTCTGTATCCTATATGCTGTGCTGTCCCATTGCTCTGAGCAGCCTAAACAGAGGTGATGCATTAGGTATTCACCAAACAAGGTTAGCGAGAGGATAGAGCACTGTGGTTCCTTTCTATAGCATCACCTTTAAAGAGGCAGAGTTTCTACACACTGCGTCTTGCTCACTGGGATCACTCAAAAGAAAGGAGTTGAGACACTCCTGTTGACCATGGACTACACTGAGTACTTTTCTTTTTTGTGTATATCTTAAGCAGGTTAAAAAAGTAAATAGGATTTAAATGTTCACAAAACATTTACAATATGAAACAGCTATCAAGCTATTTTTGAGATATTTATGTTTCTGAATATGCCATATTAAGTTTCCTTTAATGATATTTGATTTAAATGGGTGTGTAGCTTAACTTATATTAATTTTGATTTTTTTTCTTTTTAGCTCAGGCCTAACAATATTGTACAGCTTAAAACTTTCAAAAGGTGGAAGCAATTCCCTTTCATTTGGAAAAGATGTTAACTGCACTGAAATATATGATACAGGATACAAAATCTTGAAAGAAAACAAAAAAAATTCCATATAACGCCTAGAAAAAATTCTTAATGCAGGGTTCCATTTTCCTAGTTATTCCTTCATGAAAAAGGAATGAACTGTGTTAGAACTCTTCGACGCACTTTGCAGCTTCAACAGATCGAGTTGAATAGGTCTCTTTTTACCTGAATTATCACTGCATGTGTATTGAAATCATGTTCCTTGTGAACTGAAATTTCATCTTTGTTAACAAAGGGGACTGGCAGAGCTTTTTAGAAGTGAGCACCATTATTATGAAGCCTCGTCTATCCTAGCATTAAACTACTAGAGCCAATTATAACGTGACACTGTTTTGTCAATTAACTCTTAAATATTTGAAAATAACTGTAACTTAAGAACATGATAGCTATTTGTTAATATTTCATCTTTCCTTTTAGTGATACCCTAAAAGTGAATCCTTAGGGACATAAGAAAGTACTGGTTTAGTATTGCTTTTAAGATATTTCTTGTCTCAGAGAAGTCCCTAGCCCTGAATAATGATTCCACCATAAAGCAGCATAGCTTTCGCTAATTTCCAAAGCCTCGTTCCAACTATTGTCAGTTTCTGTGCCACCAGACTGGAGCTTCCTGGGAATATTAAGTGCGAGTGGCTGAAAATGTGCAAGAGTCGCAGGGGTATGCACATAGCCCTTAATTGCAAAGAAACAGTTCATAAACATTCCTGAGAAGGAGCTGAAAAGAACATGATAAAAACTAGTAAGAGGGCAAGTCCAAAAGCTGAAGGCTAATGAAGGAAAATAAAGTTCCGTTTTCTTACTCATTCGGACAACTTTGCCATATGTACTGTTGGTATACTAGGCAAATGAACATTTGTGAGTTGGCATCTTCTACTGTAAAATCAATGACTAAAGAAATGGAACAGTTATTATTAAATGTGATTTCTGTTTAGATTTGTATTAGACCAATGTTTTGTATTCTCGAAAAACTTCCAGAGGATTTGAGATTGAGTTTTCTATTTCCTGCTCTTATACTTTATTCATTTGATGCTAGATCAGTCTTGTACTGTAGAAGATGAGGAAGGAGCAAATTTGTTCAAAGTAAAATCTGAGGTATGGAGGCATGTACAAGATTTTGTACATTGAAAATATGATTTTTGCAGCAAGTGGGAGAACACCAGAAGGACCAGACTATTACTGGAGACAAAGCATGTTCCTTGTTCAGTTATTTGACCTGTAAATTTTCACAGCTCAGATTGCAATGATAAGCATGAAATGAAAATTAGAAGAAGTGACAGAATATGGCTGACAGCCTTTAAGAAAGTTTGCTCTTTTGCGAGCATTTGGTGAACACAGATTCAGCATGAAGTTTGTGTCCCAGAAAAGTGGCATGACATCCCGTAAAATACTGTTAAGTTTTTTGCTTAACTACGTCTAAGATTGTCTGATAGAATCAAAGCTTAAAGATCTAACTTGCTTAATCTGCATGTAGTGGCTAAAATTGTAAACCCATGATTTATTAAATCTCTTCATCAGTAAGGTTACATACAGATTTTTCAGAAGTGATTGAAAACCTTCACCTCGGATTGTGTGAAAATACGAAGTGGAACATTGATTAAATAGCTATGTTTTAAGTAAGTTACTTATATCCTAATTTCTTCTCTCTCCAGTCTTCTTTCCAATGAAATTCAGCACATTTACCTTCTGGCTATTGAAACTCTTCAGAGGAAGCAGCACTTCTTTGGTAGCAATCAGAGGCCTGAACGGCATGGCATTGCTTCCCTGGTTTGGTAGGTTCTCAGATTAAAAGATAGTTGATGGTTTTTTTCTGGGTTGTCTCCAGTTAGCATATGTCCGAAAAGTAGTTTAGAATAGAATCTTCAAACAGGGGTCCAGGCTGCAGTCAGCAAAATTATTTTGAAGGGTAGCAGTGTGACTTGAAGGACAGGCACAAACTGAGGAGATTTCAAAGGACTGGGAAAGGTCACAGTAGGGAGAAGGGGCTTACAGGTAAAAAAGACAGAACAGAAGGATGAACTGAGGAGGTGAAGAGGACAATAGCTCTGCAGAATATAATACATAGTGAAAATTGAATCCATAAAAGATGGAAAGCAACACTGGAATAATAAAGATCTACTACCTGTGCACTACAAAGTCTGATGAAAAAGTAAAGGGGAGATTCTTTCAAAAAAGGCTATTTGAAGACAAAGTGAGGGTATAGAGAAAATTTCTGTAGATCATGATCAGAAAGGTTAGAAAACATGGGAGGAAAAAATAAAAGGGAAGTCTGTGAAGTAATATAATTGACAAGGTTGACAGCCTCCTTACCAAACTGAAGAAGATAATGAGCATGTCGAGTTACATATTTTTAAATCTGTTGAGCAAATGTAATACTTGAGAAGGCAAAACATATTAGTGGGCTTATATGCAATGCTACCACGGAGAATTTTAGAAGGGAAAATAAGCTTTCCTGACAAATATTGCAGGAAAAATAAAGCAAAAGATCTTTGCTTTGTAAGAGCATAACTCTTACAAAGAAGTTATGTGGCTGACTTTTAAAATTTGTCAGTGTTGGTTAAGTAGATCAAAATTCTAATTGATACACAGATATTGAAAAATATTCCTTCCAAGTACTTGCATAGAATGTCCACATACAAATGGGGAATTAGGCACATAAAGTACACTAAAGCAAAAAATGTGATGAATATAAATTACATTTTAAAATAGATTTTTTTAACACTGAAATAAGCATTACCATTAAGCAGTCAGGTTTTTTTGTCTGTGACTTTGTCCAGTGATGGTCTTGAGAAATATTAAAACCTGTTGTGATGTTACTTGTTGAAGACAATAGACATTAGTGCGTGCCATGTCATAGAAAAAGATACAGGATATTTCCTCTTTTGGTAGGAATGCCAATCCACTGAGGCCAGTTAAAAGGCTAATTTTGATGGCTCTGATGAGAGAGTAAAGACTCTCTCATCAGGCTCTTTTTAGTGGTGCCCAGTGACAGGACAAAAGGCAATGGGCACAAGCTGAAACACGGGAGGCTTTGTGCGATCCCTACTCGGACACTGGGGGTGCCACTGAGATTTGTTTACATATAAAGGTGATGTACTGTGTATAATTTTCTTACTAGCATTAGCCTATCAAAATGCGTCGGCACAGACTTGTGTTCTTAGGAGGGTTAACTTTGCAAACTTGATCAGGGAACGTGATTTTCTATTCAATGAATTAAGATGGAATTTAGTATCCAAAATGTGTTTATGCGAGTGGCATCTGGTTAATCAATCTTACACCAGTTGAATGTGTTTGGTATTAAATGAAATTGATATATAATACTTATGATGACACCACTCCATTTTTTCATTTTCAGAACTTTAAGTTGACCTATGCCCTTTTCTACCCCATCACCTTTGAAATCACAATGGAATCTAAATACACAGCTAAGGCTAAATAATTATTTAAGGGTTTTTCAAACAAAGGTGATCTCTCAAACTAGCACATATGTGATGATAAAGTACTATTCACTCTTGACCCTTTTTACTTGATTTTTTTCTTCTCTTACAAGGTGCCTAAACTTTTAACTGCTCTTAAAAATGACTTGCTGACCTCACCTTCTTATAGGTAATACCAGAATACAAAGTGAAATTCTTCTTTGACCCTTCCTAGTCATCAATTTTCACTCCCTTTTCACTCCCTACGTTATTCTTTATTTCTATCCACATCCCTAGAGTACCTAATTTTGACTGAAAATGTTCTTCATCTCTAGACTCTGAATACTGCGAATCTGAATCCTATTGCTGTTGATGGTTTAGCCTTGTTAATGGTTATAAATATTTAACAGTGGGTGCCATTAGACTAATTAGTGCTATATGCTCTAATCATTTCACATGTGGACTCTTACAAAAATTTCCTGTTTAATAATTAACACTTAAAATCTGTTAAAAAAAAAAATAAATCTGTTCTACAAATAGCTTCTTGCTATTGTACTAACTCTCAGCTGGGCCATCTACCAGTACAACATCAAGATTTGAAAGATACATCTTCAAATGTAGAATCTGTCTTTTTTCAGTAGCCAGGTGAAAGTATAGATTTTAAAGCACAAAAATATGTCTACAAACTATGTCTGAAAGTCGTGCAGTTAGTAGGCTGTTACTCACCAGCTGTTAAGACTGCTGAATATCGACATAGGCCTACTCAGGCCTATGGCTGAGCATGGGCTGACAAATACACTTTCTTACCACTCACTCACATACACTGTAAACTATTAATCTCTTGTTTTGCTGATAGCTGCAGCTATGGTGAAACTTTTTGCTGATATATAGGATTTTTAGGGATATTTATTAGCTTGTGTAATGAAGCAGCTGTTGATATGAAAACTTTGATAAACAAAACTAGGACAAAGTTACCTGTAAGTAGGATGATTTAATCGTCTTGCCAAATAGACATATCCTGATAAGGTTTTCTATGTGTTTCCACATTTCCTATGTGTTTCACTGTGTTTCTACACAGCATGTGTGGAAGCTAGCAGGAATTAGTCAGTAATTAGTGAAATTAGCATGTAGGCAGCATAGCACTAACACTATGCGAGATGGTCATTCCCCTTCCCCAAAAAGAGTCATCCATCAGGATCTTGTCTGAAGCCATTTGCTTTTTTTAAACTATTCAGGGCTTTTATTCTTTTCGTGTAAATAGAATAAGCCTGTTCTAGATCTACCTTTTGTACTGTATGCAATATCTGCATGATACTTAAAAATACGAGTTGGAAGGTAGTCAGCTGTTTGTTCCTCCTGTTTGGCTTTCAAAATCATTGCTGACCTTTTATCACTGAATTCAAGTGGTTCTTTGCGTAGCCTGCTTTACTAAGTCTCAGCACCTTACCTCCATTTGGTGAGATAAAGCAAGCAAACATAATTTTCTCTATTAGGAGTCAGTGAAAGCCAGCTGGGATTCTCAGAGGAACCGTGTGGAAGGGGTGGGAGATCTGCAGGGTCGTAACGGGAGAGCAGGCAGAGTCTGTGGTCAGAAGTGATGGTAATATATCACATTATAGGCATTTTGGAGGGATCCAGGATATCTCTTGAATTTCACATGTGACTATTTGATGCATAAGTCTTCGTGCTGTCTTTTCTAAGATTTCAGTCTTTCAAGAATCCTTGTGCCGTGTCTGATCATGAATTTTGCGTGCCTTTCTTATCTTAGTTCCCTAATAATGAACTTCACTAAGACATGAAGACCTTATGAAATCGGAGCTGTAAGTGTAATTACAGTGTGGCTTTCTCAGGTGGCAATCTCAGTTATCACCAAATATTTGTGAGTTAGGAAGTAATCCGAAGTTATATGTGTCAGGTACTCTAGAACTTTCTATCAAAAGGATGAAGACCTTGTGTTCAAGAGAGAGTGACTTCTTGGGAAAAGGCTGAAATGGTAGAATGAACTTCCACATAAAATAGGGACAGTTGTAGGCTTTTCCTATTCAGTTCAATCTTACCCTATTTCAATGCGTGCAATGAAATAAAGGCTAGGAAAATAAAAAGAAAATAGAAATACCCTGTTAAAACCCTTCTGTAAAAGCATCTTTTCAAACTAGCAAACTTACTTCAGGCTTCCTTATGAATGTAAACGTTAACAAAAAAATAACAAAAAAATTAAGCCTTGAGAATAAGTGGGTACTTTAAAAGAAATGAAGAAATGACACCCCGTTTTTCCTGTGGACTTCTCTTTTATAGAATATTTCCATCAGTAATTCAGAATTGTTCTGTGAATATTATGCTTGCATACTTGTGAACCCCATAACCATTCAGTGAGTAGTACGAGTGCATTTGAGTGACAACAAAAAAACCCCCACAATGAAAAACAGTGAACCTACCACCAAGTAAATAAAAGTAAAATCCAAGTCTTCTTTTATTACCAGGACTGATAAGGCATTAAAAAGAAAGAATCCATTGTGAGATACAGATCTCATGCTTAGTTTTCAGGGCTGACATGAAAAAATCCTTAACAGATATCAAACAAAAGCATGTCTTCTTTTTTTTTTTTCTTTTGAATTCTTAACATGCTGACTAGATTACTAGTTACCTTCCACTTTCAAATAATGATCAAGGTTTAATATAGGTTTTGTATCCTTTTTATCAAGTATTTTTCCAGTTTGATTTCACAGAAAAACCCTCAAAACTGTGAGAAAACCACATAAGATTAAAACAGCAATAACAATTCTATAGAGATGGCAGAGAACATTTTAAAAATTATGCTTCTACAAGTAGGTAAGATCAACACTGAGAGCTGAAGAAAGAAAAAGGGAAAAAACAAACCAAAAAGTAATAGCAAACATCAATATTACTGAAAGTTACAAATTTCAGAAGAACCTACTTTTTACTAGGCAACTTAATCCTAGTTTCAAAGCCCTTCAGGAGCCTTAACCACATGGATTTTCAATATCACTTAGGGCTAAGTTACACAGAGAAGTTGCTTCAGGGCCTTATGTTACCAAGCCTCAGCTGCTATGCAGTAATTGCCTTCACTTTGCAATAATTGTGATTTAGTCCATAGCAAATGCACGGCCTGAGATAATTCGGCCCACAATTAGAACGCCAAGGGGACTTCACAAACGATGCGGCAACAATTGCCAATGTCAGTGGTATCCAGTAACTTCTCTGCGTGTCTTGTTTGTATATACTAAGTGTATTTCTAAAGAATTTCCATTTCAAAAGTGCAAATAGGTACCAAATAGAACTTTTTAAAGCCAGGCTCATAAATACGCCTTACAGTATCGATAGATAAGTATCTTTAGTTGCTTTTTGAAAGCAGGATTTAAAATTAGATTTATTTATTACAAAAGTTCATTAATGTTTCCTTTTAATCCCAATATTTTACTCAGTATGTAGGAAAAGGAAGAAATCCTTATGCAAGAATACAAATACCGTGCAAACAAAGTTGCAATTTTATCTAATGTGGAAGATATGTTTTCATACTATTTAACATAGGTTGCTTAAATCTATATTATTAAAAACAGTTGACACAAGTTTTGAAGGACAAATCTACAAACGTTAAAACTTCTCAAAAACTTACTAAATGTAGTGGTCGCATTGTATAAGCTAGAGAAAGAAAGTTTAGACTATATCAGGAAAAAAATACTTTTTTCCATTATAAATTACAAAAAGTTATTTTTTCCACCTGGGTTTTAGCAGCCTTTTAGCTGCAGAGGGTTTTTTTTTTAGAAGCAAAACCATGAATATTGAAGGGTTTATAATGATTGATTTAAAGATTAATGCTACAATATATATGTTTGATTGTGGAAAATAATGCTAATGCTGAAATGGGAAGCTCAAGAATAGTCAAAAACGTTGGGGAAACCAAAACCACTAAAATAGATTGTCCTGTTCCAATACAGGAAATTTATAAATATCTTTTATAGTGTGATTTTTCTAAGGTTCATTTTTCCAGTGTATAATAGTTATTTCACATAAGAAAATGTTTTATTTGTATTTTTTCTGCATTCCAAGTATGGTTTTGGGGGTTTTTTTTGCATCTATGCCACTTCCAGTTTCCATGCTCATTCTGATTTAATGTCTGAGAAATCACATCAGTGAACACAAGGAATAGAGATGTGGTGTAATATTCTTTCTAATTCTAGTTCTGATCCTTGAATAATGATAAAAATGTATTCCAGAAAGGCAAGTAATAATCAAGTACTCAGGGTAAAAGTTTTAAAGCACCCATCTTCATGCATGAGAAATAGTCTTTGGGAGCGGGGTTTGCACATTTTTAACCTGTCACTATCAGTCAGGGGAGCAAAAAAAGAGCTTTGGGTTCAGTTTACCATGTTACTGCCCCAGTCGGTTTGAGCTGCGGTGTTTTGCATGGGCTGAGTTCTGAATGTCTCCCCAGCCACAACTAAAGACTTCAGACAGAATTAAAACTCATCCTCACGCAAGACAGTAAAACGATTTTTACATTATCTGTTTCTCAGATTTATTTGTATAAGGAGTTAGAAAGTCAAAGCATGTCTTTAAGTCTCCATTTAAATTCAAGCAGGTGCAAGTTGCAGAAGCAGCTTTCGGAGGAGTGGCTTTCAGACTGCTGCTTACGGTGGTGTCAGCTTTAACTGTACTAGCCCTTGCAGGCTCCATCCCTGCCTGACCTGAGCCTTTGTGTCAATTGCAATTAGATTACAGTTTCTAGAGAAAAGCAAGGGCTTTAAATACAGAACACTTAATGACTTCAGGTAGTGGTATGACAGGGAAGCTGGGATGAACCCATGTGTGTTTTGGAACATGGCTGGATGAAAATAATTGATGTCCTGTCTTAGTTGTCAGCTATCTCTCAGTTTAAACATATGGCATATGACTGAGTTAACAGCAAGGCGATACGTCATTGTCAGCATTTGGGTGTGTCTTTTCTCAGTGCATGGGGTACCTGCTAACACACCGATATCAAATTATGGTAGGCTTGGGAGCTGATTCTCCTCTTGATTAATGACACGAATTGAAGTTAAAGTCTGCGCACACATCAAGGGCAGAACAGAACCTTCTTAATTTGTCTCTTTCTACACAGCTGACGCCCACTCTTTGTGGAGAAGTGCCAGCGAGTGTAGGCTTATAAACATTTAAGGTTCCTGCTTTCTTGCCATAGGATGCTAATAAATCCCACCATCATATCAGTTTTGATGGGAGTTATTTGTGCTCTACTTTTGGGTTTTTTTTTAAAAAAAAGAAAAGCTCTGGGATCATACATATTGCATTCTGCTAAGCATTTCTTTAAAAAAACCACTAAGCTTTATAATGATAATAGGAGTGACATCTTACCTACTAACTGGTTCTGTTGAAACTCAAAGTTTGGACCAGAGTTATCAACATACTGGACAAGGTTCTCAAACGTGTCGGTAAGAACAGATCAGGTCTGTTCTGTTCTGTTCTGTTTGTGAGTGATTTACTGATTTTCTGGTTATTGATGAAGAAAGTGCAAGTCTCTGTACTGATGCTTGGCTATGACTGGAAACGTGGAACAAATACAGTAATTGTTCTGTTTTGCTTCTAAACTTGGGGCCCTAAAATACAGTTTTTGGAATTTATAATTGCTGAAGAGAAGTGAGCTTTTGCCAGCTCAAAATTAATGAAATTTATATTGTTCTGATCTATGCTACTTACAAAAAGCTAAATAAACCACTAACAATTATCTGTCATTTAAAAGGAAAAAGTGAATAGCTGATAACGTCTGGGTAGCTTGAAATCCTTGCTATTGTACAGTTCATATCTTCTTTACAAACTTTCTTTTTTATCATAACGAGTAGTGAAGGTCTTTCACAAAATTTTATAAAAGTTTTAAGTTCAAAACTGTTTAAAATAGTAACTAGTAACTGCTATTAGCATAGATTTGAAATAAAACTAGAACCTCTCAAGATAACATATTAGTTACTCGTCAACCACTCAAAAATATAGCTTTTTGATCTATTCTTTTGGCTTTTTGATCTATTCTTTTGTTCCAAAGGAACACCAGATTAGGTTGAAGCCTGCGTAGAGTACAAACCTGAGGTCTTGTAAAGGCATTGGTAAACTGGAGTTTGAGAAAAAACATGTTTTGCAACCTTACACAGTGGAAAAGGAGTATCTGAGGGGAAGATACCTCTGTCCACTGCTGCAGTGCATATTTTCAAATGATACCATGCTACTGTGTTTGTGTATCTGTCCAGTCTATCTAGATAATGAGCTGCTTGTGACACCTTTGTAAATAAGGCCATGGGAGAAGCATAGAAATTACCTCCTCTCTTACACAGAGTGTTAGAGATTGGAAATATATCTGCTGAAAGACAAAGAATTAACAGAAGATCCCTGGAGACTCTTTAGAGGTTCTGCAAGTTGCTGAGCATTGTCTTCCATGAGCTGAAGTGGAAACTGCCCTTGCACAGCACCACCTTGACAGTTGAGTCTTTGGGAGCTGCAGGTACTGACTATAATTGGCGCTGCCGGAACTACAGTGCTGCTGTACACGCTTGTGTACTCTTGAGCACCATTTGGTGTGACACAGGACATAGGCGGTGATCCTGTTCCTAGATAGCAACTGGATTCAGCCCCCTTTTTACATGTTTCTAGGCACAATGAAACCTTAATTTTGTTCTGGTTCCCACTGCACTTCTGCAGGAAAATTATGATATCAACCTACCAGCAGTTACTTAGTCTATTAATATGCCAGTATGCTTCTAATTAGCAATAATGTGTTTGAGTTCATAATTTCAGATTGAATTGCAGAACTGGCATTTAGAAGCAGGAGACAAATCAAAAAAACATAACGCCAAAGTAAGTTTTTTGTGCTCCAGTAAAAAGTAAACAAAAACTTGAATCACCTGTAAAGCAGTTTTTGGCTAGAACTGTGTGTGTGACCATATTTGTAAAGTCTTGGGGACTCCGTACTATCGGATTCTGGCCCGAGCACTGCCACAGTGTTGCATGTGTGACAGACTGGATAGATCATTTTCTCTCTTTTCTCACTACTAAGGTAGGAAATACTGACCTCTTTTGTAGATCCCCTTGATAGCTGTAGTAAAAAAGCTTTTATTAAGATTAGTAGTACTCAGTATCGGGATCAGTTCTGTTTAATATCTTTATCAACAATCTGGATGAGGGGATCAAGTGTACCCTCAGTAAGTTTGCAGGTAACACCAAGTTGGGTGGGAGTGTTGATCTGCTTGAGGGGAGGAAGGCTCTGCAGAGGGATCTGGACAGGCTGGATTGATGGGCTGAGGCCAATTATATGAAGTTCAACAAGGCTCAGTGCTGGGTCGTGCACTTGGGTCACAACAACCCCATGCAACACTACAGGCTTGGGGAAGAGGGCCTGGAAAGCTGCCCAGCAGAGAAGGACCTGGGGGTGTTGTCGATGGCCGGCTGAATATGAGCCAGCAGTGTGCCCAGGTGGCCAAGAAGACCAATAGCAACCCAGGACTAGGGAAGTGATCGTGCCCTTGTACTCAGCACTGGTGAGGCCGCAGCTCAAATACTATGTTCAGTTTTGGGCCCCTCACTACAAGAAAGGCACTGAGGTGCTGGAGCGTGTCCAGAGAAGGGCAGCGAAGCTGGTGAAGGGTCTGGAGCACAAGTCTGATGAGGAGCGGCTGAGGGAACTGGAGTTGTTTAGCCTGGAGAAAAGGAGGCTGAGGGGAGACCTTCTCGCTCTCTACAACTACCTGAAAGGAGGCTGTAGAGAGGTGGGGGTCGGTCTCTTCTCCCAGGTAACAAGTGATAGGACGAGAGGAAATGGCCTCAAGTTGCGCCAGGGGAGGTTTAGACCGGATATTAGGAAATTTTAGTTCCCTGAAAGGGTTATCAAGCATTGGAACAGGCTGCCCAGGGCAGTGGTTGAGTCGCCATCCCTGGAAGTATTTAAAGGACGTTTGGATGAGGTGCTTAGGGACATGGTATAGTGGTCGTCTTGGTAGTGTTAGGTTTACAGTTGGACTTGATGATCTTAAAGGTCTTTTCCAACCTATACGATTCTGTGATTCTGTGACTCAATGATCTTAAAGGTCTCTTCCAACCTAAATGATTCTATGATTCTACTGTTTGCACCCTATGTACTTATGAAGAATGTCTGATAATCATCCACTTATAGCATAGCAGGTAAGCTATGAAAATATGTAGATAAACAATTACAAGATGAACAAATGACTGTTTAGCCTGGAGAAGAGAAGGCTCAGGGGGAATCTCATCAATGTGTACAAATACCTGAAGGAAGGGTACAAAGAGGGTGGAGCCAGGCTCTTTCCAGGGGTGCTCAGTGACAGGGCAAGATGCAATGGGCAGAAACAAAAACAGAGGAGGCTCCATCTGAACATCAGGAAACACTTTTTCACTGTGAGGGTGACCGAGCATTGGCACAGGTTGCCCAGGGAGGCTGTGGAGTCTCCTTCCTTGGAGATACTCAAAAGCTGTCTGGACACAGTCCTGGGCAACCAGCTCTAGGTGGTCCTGCTTGAGCAGGGGGGTTGGACAAGATGCCGTCCAGAGGTCCCTTCCAACCTCAGCCATTCTGTGCATTATGTCAAATATGTTTGAGAACAAAGTTTTTACCTTTTGAGGGGCGCTTCCCCCCCTCTTTGTGTAGCAAGAAAACCTGTGTAGCAAGAGGCCTATTCTAAGCATAACATTTGAAAGAGGAAAAATGTATGCTATGTTATTTTAAGTCTTTCATGATATAAGCACAGTATTATGTCAATGCTGTGGCCATTCTGTTTAAATTTCTTTTTTAAGAACAGAAGGGATTGATATTTTGATGTTCACCATAATAGAAGTATTATTTTACTTATTTCCACATTATCCCTATTACTTCTGACTGATTAGAGAAAAATCTTTAGAAACCACAACTAACTTTTTTAGTGCTTCAAGCAGTGGAAAATCAAATTTCTATAAGTAATTAATTTCATCAATATTTTTGTACTGTTTTCAGGACTACCAATTGTTCTTGCAAGTCTTTGAAAAACATACAGCTTGTTGATGTTCTTTTTACAAGGCAGATCCAAATATGGGACACTAGTTATAGTATCATTAGTAGTGGCATTAGTACTCTTTTCAAGTTTAATATGTTAATGTTCCCTGCATACGGCTTTATTCTGCTGCTTAAAAAATGAGAATTGTAAATTTCCACACATAGTGATATTGGTTGTTGGGGCTTATTTGCACATTAGGAAGAGATTCAGATTGTTATTGCAAAGACCACTAGGTCTTTGGAGGACCACTAGGAAAGAGGATGTGGAGTTAAAGGAGTTTTGTGTGTGATAGGAAATGTGTCCATGGTTAGGATGTCTGGGTGCTTTGTCAGACGGTTGTTAAGATGAAGTTACTATATATAAAAAGTTAAAGTTTATTAGAAATATTTTTGTAGCAAGGTTTTAGTTAGATCTTTACTTAAGTTTTTTTCTTTACAGTTACTGGAAACTGTCTGGCTACTTGAAATTTTTTTACTGCTTCCTGTAGTGACAGGACTTAAAAGCAGTCTGAGAGAAAAATCGACATTAAATGCTCTATATTCAGGGACCAGAACAGTTGGACAACATTGAACCTGAACACTGTGGAATGTGAGTTAATGGAAGTGAGTAGGAATTCTCCAGTTTTCATTAGTGCAGCCAAGGACAATGATAGTACACCACAACTTGATAAAATAAGGTGTCTTAATCAGAGTAGTATGTACTCCTGTCTGTTTAAGGAGTCTGTATCTATCAGCCTTGCTGTTGGACATTTAAGTGGCAAGAAAAATAATCACCATGCCTGCTGCTAAGTTTAGAAATATAACCTCATTCAAACCTAAGCCAGAGATAACAAGTGCCCCGAAATGCCTAAAACAGCAATAGTGTCCCTTGGGTCTGTAGCTCTCTGCTTTTGCTTTTAAAACAGATGGAAAGCTGTGCCCTGCATTTTTCATGGAGATGGGCTGATTATCTGGCCATGGAAGCCAGGGGTGTTTCAGTGCCACTGGTTCCTAGAAAAGGAGCAGAAGACAATGTATAGATTGCAGGGGGACTATATCCATCAAATTCTGTCTTTCACATCAGGACGTATTTAGAGAGACAGCGCGTTGGTACTTTAAATGACTGCTTGCTGCACACAAGCAGAGGTTATATTCCCCTATGCATATATTATTATACAAAGGAGTTGGTAGCTATAAATCAGTTTTTCACATTGTAAGCTGGTAAGGATTGTCTGCTCCAGGAAGTTAGTATGTGATGCAGTATGGGGCAAAATTATTTTACTGGTCAGTTAAAATTACAGTATAAGTCCACACAGCTGTAAGTTTCCTTGTGAAGACCTGTTAACCCATCTGCACTGACAATTGCAGACTGACCTTTTGTAGGCTTCAGGTGCGCTAGCCCTGCAAGCCTGATACACAAACATGACATCTGTCTGGATTCACAGTACTGGACATGAGCTAATATTTGTAACATTGAAAAAAATGTATATAATTCTTGGAGACATGGCTGCTAAGCCTGGATGGTCCTATGTCATGGAACAAATTTACTCAACAAGGTTTCTACTAACTTTAAAATTTCTGTGTTGTGCCCTGTTCTGCTCTGTTTTAGAGAATGAAGTATCAGTCAGAAATAGTGCACTATAAATTCAAATCCAGTTTACTGAACATTAAATTTTTCCACACAAAGAAGAGCTTGGGTTTTTTTGGTTTGGTTTTGTTTTGGTTTGGTTTTTGAATAGGTTTTTATATAATCTACAATATCCCTACATGGACAAGGCAGATGCAAGAAAGGCAAAAAAGCCTATAGTTAAGTAATAATATATAGAAAAATACAGAGCAAAGTGTTCAAGTGTTTTGCCTCAAAAGGTCTAGTAAGCAGTGCCAATAGAAAAGCATATAAACTGTAGGAGTTGAAATGTAAAATGGAAATTAGAAAGTAAGTGAAAACTTGAGGAACAATTAGCTAATATTAAAAAGAACATTGGTAAGTATATCCAAAGCAAGAAGCCTTTTGCTTCTGTTGCAGTGCTATGGAAGTAATTATAGATGATGAAAACATTACAGAAAAATATTTGATTTATTTACTCAATTGAAAACAAACATCCTTCCTCATTCTCCTGGAGAAAGCAATAAAAAAAGCAGTGAAGAGCTACTAATAACCAAAGGTAGATTTAAAAAAAATTTTTTTTTTACGCTCCCCAAGCTCTGAAGAAATGCAGAGGTAGAACAGCTTTTGATGCCTGGATCATCCAGATCATAGTGACATCCTGCCAGGAATGAAGTCACTGGCGTGACACTCACAAAGAGGTCTGGGATTAAGTTTGCACAGTAGGACCAAACAGCAATAAAGGAGAAATACAGAAAGAGGTTACAATTATTGAAAGAGTGTAAAATCACAGATGGAAAATGGTTCTTTTCAAGACTCAAATATTAAAAACTGAATGTAGTTAAGAAGAGGAGGGCAAATAGGTTTAATGTGAGGGATAAAAGCAATTCCTGTCAGTCAAGTATGAGGAATAATCTCCCAAGGGGAAATAATGATGCTCCTATCACTTAGCACTTTCGTAATTGGGTTGCATAACACGTTCTGAAATACACAGTACTGAAGGGAACAATTCTGCACTGTCAGGCCATTAATTTGTTACTCTTAATAAACCTCTTCTGTATTATGCTTATAAAATGTAAAATGTACAGATAATTTTCCTTCTTGATAGCCTAAGCACTTCTCTTGTGTGCAGCACTCACACGTATGCAGTCATCTACATGCATAATTTATTTAGCCATGTAGAAAAATGAGCCACAAGTGTTCACAGTAAGAGAGTTAATCAATAAGTCTCAGAATATATCATTGTGAAAGGGATGCTGTGTTTGTTGACTTTAAGACCGTCCAGGACTTCATTAACTTGATTCTTTCAAAGATATTATCTGAAGAACAGACTCACCTAGATCATTTACTGCCTATAATTTGAATTTGCTTGAATTATGTTGACATCTGTGATCAGATAATGATGTGCTTATCTTGTTTCATATGTTTTTAGTACATCATTGATGATATATTTCTGTTGGGGCTCAAAATCTAGTCTAAATAAATTTGTTTTCACTAAATGTGATTATGTCAACTTCATAATCCTAAAGAAGACCAAAGATTTCTAAGGAACTCTCATGTTCTCCTTTTGTTGAATTAACTGCATTTAATCTTTTCTCAGCTATCTAGCACAGAAGAATAAGATTTCAGGAGTGATTGCTATTAGCCAAATTCTTTATTTCCTCAAAAGCAAAGGAATTTCTTGTTTACAATAGTTAGAGTAAGAACCCAAAGACATAATGAAGATGCCAGACCCCTGCAATTATAATCAGGGGGAAAAAAAAGTAAGCATGTCTGAACGGCTAAGGACCAGATAAAGATTACAGAACAGTTTGTGAGTTATACAGTTAACCAAATGGACTTAGGCTTTTTTTCTGGAATTAATAATATAAAACAAAAAAAGTTTACATGTATAGGATACTGAACTGATACTTGGACTCACCAGTTGGCTCACAGTTGGACACAGAAAGGTGCACAGTTTTAACTTTTGCTTTCTGGAGCTGTTCCATTTATTTTAGTTTGGATTTTTAAAAGCTTTTTCTTAATTTTATGAATGTGGTATTAGAATCAGTTAAAAATTGAACTTGTACAAACATTTCATTTTCTTCTCTTCCCTGAGACAAAGCCTCCTATACAAAAGGAACACAGACCCATGTTTTGTGGATGCTTTTACTTCTGTATTTCAAGAGTGAAAATAAATAGTAACGCATTACACAACAGGAAGGAAAGAGGAGGGGAATGGGGAAGGAAGATCTATAGTTTTTTGACCTTGGCTTCTTTCTAGTCATTATTATATTCTCAGTCATTGTGGTTTTTATTAAGCATATTAAGCAGTGGAAATCTGAAGACAACGTTACTGAAAGGCAGAACCTCTCTGTCTGGTCCCAGTAGTATATGTGTAGAAAAAGGGCTTGAAATAATCTCTGTATTTACTGTATTTCAATGCACAGATGAATGATTAGCCAAACTGCTTATTGATCATAACTAGAGACTTGCACAGCTAATTACATAAGATATTGAAATTCATGTATTTCTGCTTAATTAGTCATGCACTTGCAAGAAGAGATGTTTGTGTACATTATATTGGTAGAATAAATAACAAAATAGGAATCAAGCTTCTATCAAAGTACAGATTTTAATAATAATCTAGACAGCAATGTCAGCAAAAGTCCTTAATGTAGAAAGCAAGACAATTTTGTTGCTTTGTCAATGGCGAATATAAAATACAGTTCCAACTTCTTTTAAAAAGATCACAGAGGATTATTTAATGAAGTGACACCTTTAAAGAAATCTCTTGCTACATTGATGATTGTATTATTCCTTACTCTGTTCACCTTTGTCTTTTCCTGCTTGAAACTCTTATTTTCTGTAGTCCTACACAGGATACTGTAGAACTCTATATAAGGAACCATGATGCTATATTTTATAATAGTGGAATTGCTCTAGTTTGGAGGTAAGCACCAAAAAAAATGACAGGGGAGAACAGAAGAGGTTACTTTCTAGCCAGGGTGCCAGCACTGGCTTGTGAGGGATGGAATAGATTTTATGCAATGAAATGTTGGTTTGAATGATTTTTGTGCAGTGTTGAGGTTTTCCTACTAGGAGGCTGCCAGACTGTCTGGAGCAGGCAACGTAAGGAAGCCTAGGATTTAGGATTGCTTCTTGAAGGAAAAAAAGAGTTTAACTGTTAGCAATGGAGAAGCCTGCTGTGCCTATGTATAGCAAAGCAACAGAATGCTTAACACTTGATGTTAGTGGGCTGGAGTAAGGAGCATTTTTTCCAGGCATTTAAGCAACTGGAATCTTAAAGGGAAACATTATATTGTCCAGTCTGAGAACCTATGTGCTTTTTGCTCATTTTGTTTTATTTCTTAGTCTTGCATCCTATTTTTGATCAAAATTTGATTTCAAGCAAACAGTTGCGGCCCAACTAAGGACAAAAATGTATCTGGGTTGGAATACCGTAGTCTCTTCTTTTCTTTCATGCAGAGGAGTATTCAGAGATGATCAAAACTTTCATTAAGTCAGAAGTGTCCCCTCTGAGGAGGTACCATAAATGACAGCATTAAACAGCATCTTCAACCTGCTGACCTGAGCCCAGTTACTATCATACTGCATTTCGAGAGATCTGAAGGGTATTTCCTGATGGCTTGTGAACCTTTAGCTATCTGTAAAATTGCACTTGAGAATAGCTTCAAAATCCCTATCTGAAGCTGTGACCTAGTATTGTGTGACTCAGTATGACTTAAACTCTGGCCTCTCAAATCAGTAAGTTCCATTTTTAAAATAGTATTGGTATTTGAAGCCTAATAAAACTTGTCTTGAATGTGAGTGAAAATATGAGGAAAATTAGCAATGATACTTCTCAGCTAGTTCCATTGTGCTGCCAAAGACTTTTACTTGGCGGGAAGATGTATGCATGTGAAGAAGTCGTAGATGTGGTTCTTCAACCAAAACAAATTATAAATAAATCAAGAGTGCAAACAGATAGTTGCAAATGTTTATCACATAAAGTCATGATAGGAAAAACTGATTTTAGAACGCTCACTATAGATAATCACCATTTCCTTAGGATTGATGAGTTTATCATGATTGTGAATTGTGAAATGTGATAGTGTAAGTTATGGAAGCACTCGATTTTACTTGCAGTGGTCTAATTCTTTAACTGAAGGACTCAGAATCAATCTGGTATCTTTACAAATATTTAGAAAAACTGTAGGACAACATACTACTTAGTATACTGAAAGAAATACACAACAGACTTCTGTACTAATAGCTTGTGCCTACAGCTGAATAGATTTAAGGCCAGGAAATGTTAGAGCCTAGAAGGGGATCAGAAAATCATCAGAAAGAATGACAACATAGCTAAAAAATGAAAATCATAAGTGAGGAAGAAGTTATCTGTGAGTTATTTGAGAGGTAAAGATTGTTTCTTTTGCTAGGTGGAGGAGCATCCTTCTCCTTTGGCAACAGAGTAGATGTTGTTCCTCTGCTGAGAATTCCTGTTGGATTATGCATCTGAAGCAGCGTACATGGGAGAGCAGACCCTCTGTGCTTCCTGGGAGAGCTTGCTTTGCAAGATAAAGGCCTGAAAATAGGATTCCTGTAAGTATACCAAGAAGCAGTTTCTAGGACCCTAGACAGTTTGCTGGTGAAAACTCTGGAGAGGCTTAAAGGCTGTGATTTAATTTTTCATCTGAAGTTTTTGATCAATAACAATTTTAAGAACTTTATCTTTTGGATCTAAAACACACAGGTCCCCTAGACCTATGGATCTGGATCCTAGCAGTTTGTTGAAATGTTAACTGAATCTCCTCTGTATCAGTGATTTAAATATAGTTTATGTGTTGTAATCATTAGAGAATAACACATAGAAGTTTCTTAAAAGACATTGGGTACCAGCCATCTGACTGATTTCTCAATGGCTCTCTAGATTACAATATCTTGAAGATGGCTGTTTTTGTAAAATATCAGTGCCTCAATGTTGTACATACTTGTTGGTAGTTGGTCTAACAGCTTATCATAGGTACTGGTGATATGCAGGGATAGGAGGAACAAACATCACATAGCACAGATCTTAATACTTGGAATTTTCTTCTGAAGTGTGTCTTAAAGTGGCCCTTGACAGAACCTATAGAAAGGAAGGATAGCATAATTCATGGTTTGGAAAGTATAATTCAACCAAAAGGACATGAGTAGCTAAACTCATTGCTCCTTCAGATTCAGCAATGTACTTGTAAGCATTTTGTATGCAAACACATTTATTGGTATATCCATAAAGAATTAAAAAAAAGAAAATTGAATTAATCCAGTCATACATCTTATTGTGGCTGAAGATGTTTCTACAAAAGCATGCAAACAAAAGGAAAAGTGGACTGACTTCACATTGTAAAGAAAGGAGTGAAATTTGGTAGAATTTACTAATCTAATCTAAAATTATCCTTCAAGTTCCTGATCCTGTCCAATTAAAGACAATAGAAACATTGATAAGTATTTTATTTAGCATTGAATTCAGTCCTATAACCTAGAGTGGGGTTTGATGAGGTCATAGTGTAAAGTAGCTAATGATAATTAAATATTACATTTTTCTTTTTTTCTGATCTTTGCATCTTTTAGATGCTTTATTTCATTACTGTTTAAAAATGTAAATTAAGTGGTATATTATATGTCTGACAATGGTCAGGAGCAGCAGAGCAACTAGGAATTCCAATATGTTAGAGACAATAAAGCAAAAAGTTGACAATAAAAGGCAAGTAATACCCATCTGGGCATTAAAAAGTATTAATATAAATCTATTTCTGCTAGTTGAAAAAAAAAAAGGCAAAATTGTTTCCTAATGAATACAGCAATATTTTAGTTTATCGCTGTACTTTTAATAAGGCAGATCTTAGTGCTGTTGGGTATCATTTAAATTAACCTTGTTGAGACTAAGGTTAATGAGAGCATTTATCAATGTGATCTAAGAGGAGAGAATGTTTTGTTCAGAACAACTTTCTAGTATACTACAATAACTTTGATAAACCCTTTTCTTTACAAGTTAACATAACGATTGGAAATTTCTGAAGGGAAAAATGTGTATGTATGGTGTACTAAGTATTTATGCACACTTTGAATATGCCTTCACTTTTCAAAATTAGAATGAAGAATGTGTGTATGTAAGTATGACGATGTATTTTTCCTTGGCTTATATTCATACTAACTTGAATAGGGTTTCACAGTGTGTAATTTAAGGTGGTGCCTGGGCTACTGTTCGTTTAATTTGCACTTTTTGTATTACACTTTTCTATGTATTATTTTTGCCCGCTGTTCACATTCTTTGTCAGTGCTCTGAACAATCTATACCTTCTTCGTTTCTACAGAATATATGAAGTTGTATTTGAACTCATGTTTAGGATGCAAAGTAAGTCCTCTTTATACCCTTGAGAAATAAAAGCACTGCTATCAGGAATACTTAGGTTTTAATTGTCATTGACAAGTTGCTATGTATGTGGCTTTGCCAGACCTTGTTTATTCCTTCTTCATTCTTTCTTTCTTTCTTTCCTGTATTTAACATCCCTGATATTTCCTTCTGAATATGTCAATTTTGATTTCTTGGATAAAATAACAAAACTCACGGTTATTAAAAATACTGAAAAAAGCACGAAGAAAAACTTAGTACTTACTGGTGGGCTCCACTTAACCTTTTCTTATTGCTTCAGTTTATTTGAATTGCGCTCTGGTTTAATTCTATTAACCAGAGTAAAGAACACAGAGGGTCAACAGATGCTGCACAGAAATTACTTAAAAGTGTTCAAGACTTTATCCCCTTGGTGTTGATAATGGATCAATATCTGGCCAGATTTTGTGTTCTGTTGGGGGCAATACGGTGATGAAAAAAAGCTTATTCCTTTTATAAGTAATTATTTGCTTAAAAGACTCCTTGGCCCTTCTAAACCCTATTGCTTTTTGAGTGTCATGCACAATCCACACTTATCCTTTCGTCTAATCAATAGGTATTAGAAGTTCATCCAAATCTACTAACTGTGTCAGCTTTTAGGTCCCTGTTCTTGGCTATGATGTGCTACTGTTTTACCACTTTAGGAGGACTTTTCTGAATGCTGTGGAGTTGCTACATTCCTTTTCGTTTGGTGCAACTGCAAAAGCAGTGTCAATACGCTCCTTAGTGAGTGTAAGAAAAAAATGTTGTAAAGTGCTAGACCCATGCTAGACCCATCCACTCTCCTTCAGTGTGTAGAGGCTCTTAGTTGTAAAGCCGAACAAGATTGTGGCCTGTGAGCTAAACTCCTCTCTAAACAATCCCTGTTTTCCTCCTCACTTAAGTCCCCAGCACCAAAAAGGAGAGAACAAAAAGATTTAAGGACTAGCTCAGGGATCACAGCTTCATGCTATAGTGCAGCAGCTTTTCACAAAGCAGAAGTGTTGAGGTGGTGGCCCTTTCTTCATAAAGGAGAAATATCTACAGGCAGAACCCTGTAAAGAGCCCTCAACTTTGTCATTCTTTTCTGCTGCCTTCTGTAATATCTAGCTACCCTGAGGTAATGTTTCAGAGCGCATTTCTGTTGGATTGTTTGTGAAAGGTGGAAAAACAGATGTGCAAGTTAAGGTAGACTGGGGATGGGAATCCTAAGCGATCGTTGGCCGCCCAAACACTTGGATGAGCGTCTCTGTATCTGTTTATACTCTTGTTGGGTTTTTCCATATGCCCACTCATTAAAGCTATGCTCTTATTAAAATACTTCCTTCTTTCTTAGTCAGAAAAAAGTTAATGCAAGTAAAGTCATTCTAGAGGACATTCTCAGAAACACAAGTCAAAACCAGAGGGGAAGTGCCAGGGAAGGAGATTGCATTTTGCTGCATTTACGCAGTTCCATTTTAAAATGCCACTAGTGTTTGGCATTTAGCCATTTGTTAGAGAAAACAGATTCCCAGTCTCAGAGTCCTAATGATGTACTAGAGATTAGAAGGGAAAATTATAATTAATTTTGTGTAAAGTCCAAAGGCAAAATGCACTTGAGTTAGGAAAAAAAATTAAAAATAATTGTCCTATTTCAAGTGCTGGCATTCTTCAGAGTGATGATGGGGACATATACAGGAAGAGGAGCTAATGAGCTGGTGTTTTCTAATCAAAGCAGAAAAATCTAGTGGCAAAATGACAGGCTTCCCATTTCAATGTCATTTACAAAATGACAAAAATAGCCCATTGCTTACTCAATGAAGAAAGAATTACAAAGTTTATTGTTAATGAATATTTTTTGTTGTCCTTTTTCTTAATAGGTCAAATGTATGTGTTTAGTTTGGTGTATTTTCTGTAAAAATGATCCATCTACCATATTTCTTACAGTTTACTGATTAGTCAAAGAAGGCAGGTATTGATAGCTGCTGTCTTTTTTTACAAGCGTTTCCAGTTCAGAAGCTCTTCCAGTTCCACATGTGTGTATATATGTGTCTGCCTGTCTGTCTTGATTAATAATAGATACATAAGATAATTAAGAGTAGCAAATTTTGTGCAGCAGTGCAAGATGGCAGTTTCCTGAAGAAACTAGAAAGAAAATGTTGAGAAATATTGATTTGATCCCATACGGAAAAATGATCTGCCAGATGATCCACTTGAAAAGTACCAAAATACTTTCAAAAATTTGAGTGAGGAGAAACAAAAATGGAGAAGAATGTTATAATAATGGAACAACCTAGAAGGAAAGGGCTATTCACCTAGGAAGACATTGTTATAGAGAAGGAGATACCAAAAAAATAAATATGTTGAATAGTTTTGAAAAATTGCAAAGTAACCTTGACTCCCTAGATCTACTTCAAGTTTAAGCCATTCTCCAATAAATCCTCTGATTGATCATCATTTTTTTTAATGTCACCTGCTCCTATATTTCATAAGGTAGTAGTCAGGTAAGCAAGACTGGTGAGTAAAACAAATAGGAAATCCTGGGAAAGAGCATCTCTTAAGGCTTTTT